>NW_028227444.1:0-35000 GCF_978045245.1 Mus caroli | reverse complement strand
AGAGAGAGACACAGAGAGAGAGAGACAGAGAGAGAGACACAGAGAGAGACAAAGAGAGACAGAGTGAGACCGAGAGAGACAGAGATAGGGATAGAGAGAGACATAGAGAGAGACAGAGAGCGACAGAGAGAGAGACAGTGAGAGATAGAGAGAGAGACAGAGAAAGACAAAGAGAAACAAAGCGAGACAGAGAGATACAGAGAGAGAGACATAGAGAGACATAGAAATACAGAGAGAGACTAAGAAAGACAGAGACAGACAGAGAGAAACAGAGAGTAGACAGAGACAGAAAAGAGACAAAGAGAGAGAGACAGAGAAAGACAGAGAGCGACAGAGAGAGACAGAAAGAGACCTACAGAGAGAGACATAGAGAGATAGAGAGAGACATAGAGAGAGACAGAGAGAGACAGAGAGATACAAAGAGAGACAAAGAGAGACAGAAAGATAGAGAGAGAGAAATAGAGAGACATAGAAATACAGAGAGAAACAAAGAAAGACAGAGAGAGACAGAGAGAAACAGACAAAGACAGAAAAGAGACAAAGAGAGAGAGACAGAGAGAGACAGAGAAAGACAGAGAGCGACAGAGAAAGACAGAGAGCGACAGAGAGAGACAGAAAGAGACCTAAAGAGAGAGACAAAGAGAGACAGAGAGAGATATAGAGAGAGACAGAGAGAGACAAATAGAAAAACAGAGAGAGACAGAGATTGAGACAGAGAGAGACAGAAAGAGACAGAGAGAGACATAGAGAGACAAAGAGACAGAGAGAGACAGGGAGAGACAGAGAGAGAGACTGAGAGAGACATAAATAGAGACAGAGAGAGACAGAAAGAGAGAAAGAGAGAGACAGAGACACAGAGATAGACAGAGAGAGACAAAGAGAGAGACAAAGAGAGACAGAGAGAGACACACAGAGAGAGAGACACAGAGAGACAGAGATAGGGATAGAGAGAGACATAGAGAGAGACAGAGAGCGACTGAGAGAGAGACAGAGAGAGACAGAGAGAGACATAGAGAGACAGAGAGATACAGAACGAGAGACATAGAGAGACATAGAAATACAGATAGAGACAAAGAAAGACAGAGAGAGAGCCAGAGAGAGACAGGGACAGACAGAGACAGAAAAGAGACAAAGAGAGAGAGACCGAGAGAGACAGAGAAAGACAGAGAGAGAGAAAGAGAGAGACAGAGACACAGAAAGAGACAGAGAGAGAGACACAGAGAGAGACAGAGAGAGAGACAGAGAGAGACACAGAGAGATACAGAGAGAGACAGAGAAAGAAACAGAGAGAGACAGAGAGAGAAAGAGATAGAGAGGGAGACACAGGGAGACACAGAGAGAGACAGAGCTAGACAGAGAGATACAGAGAGAGAGACAGAGAGAGACATAGAGAGACAGAGAGACAGAGAGAGACACATAGAGAGACAGAGAGAGACAGAGAGACCGAGAGAGACAGAGATAGGGATAGAGAGAGACATAGAGAGAGACAGAGAGTGACAGAGAGAGAGACAGAGAGAGACAGAGAGAGACAGTGAGAGACAGAGAGAGACAAGGAGAAACAAAGAGAGACAGAAAGATAGAGAGTGAGAGAAATAGAGAGACATAGAAATACAGAGAGAAACAAAGAAAGACAGAGAGAGACAGAGAGAGACAGAGAGAGAAACAGACAGAGACAGAAAAGAGACAAAGAGAGAGAGACTGAGAGAGACAGAGAAAGAGAGAGAGCGACAGAGAGAGACAGAAAGAGACCTACAGAGAGAGACAAAGAGAGACAGAGAGAGAAATAAATAGAGACAGAGAGAGACAGAGAGAGAGAAAGAGAGAGACAGAGACACAGAGGGAGACAGAGATAGAGACAGAGAGAGACAGAGAGAGACAGAGAGAGAAACAGAGAGACAGAGAGAGAGACAGAGAGACAGACAGAGAGAGAGAGACAGAGAGAGACAGAGAGAGACAGAGAGAGAAACAGAGAGAGACAGAGATAGAGAGGGAGACACAGGGAGACACAGAGAGAGACAGAGCTAGACAGGGAGATACAGAGAGAGAGACAGAGAGAGACACTGAGAGACAGAGAGACAGAGAGAGACAGGGAGAGACAGAGAGAGAGATAGAGAGAGACATAGAGAGAGACAGAGAGAGACAGAGAGAGAGAAAGAGAGAGACAGAGTCACAGAGACAGACAGAGAGAAAGAGAGAGACACAGAGAGAGAGAGACAGAGAGAGAGACACAGAGAGAGGCACAGAGAGAGACAAAGAGAGACAGAGTGAGACCGAGAGAGACAGAGATAGGGATAGAGAGAGACATAGAGAGAGACAGAGAGCGACAGAGAGAGAGACAGTGAGAGATAGAGAGAGAGACAGAGAAAGACAAAGAGAAACAAAGCGAGACAGAGAGATACAGAGAGAGAGACATAGAGAGACATAGAAATACAGAGAGAGACTAAGAAAGACAGAGACAGACAGAGAGAAACAGAGAGTAGACAGAGACAGAAAAGAGACAAAGAGAGAGAGACAGAGAAAGACAGAGAGCGACAGAGAGAGACAGAAAGAGACCTACAGAGAGAGACATAGAGAGATAGAGAGAGACATAGAGAGAGACAGAGAGAGACAGAGAGATACAAAGAGAGACAAAGAGAGACAGAAAGATAGAGAGAGAGAAATAGAGAGACATAGAAATACAGAGAGAAACAAAGAAAGATAGAGAGAGACAGAGAGAAACAGACAAAGACAGAAAAGAGACAAAGAGAGAGAGACAGAGAGAGACAGAGAAAGACAGAGAGCGACAGAGAAAGACAGAGAGCGACAGAGAGAGACAGAAAGAGACCTAAAGAGAGAGACAAAGAGAGACAGAGAGAGATATAGAGAGAGACAGAGAGAGACAAATAGAAAAACAGAGAGAGACAGAGATTGAGACAGAGAGAGACAGAAAGAGACAGAGAGAGACATAGAGAGACAAAGAGACAGAGAGAGACAGGGAGAGACAGAGAGAGAGACTGAGAGAGACATAAATAGAGACAGAGAGAGAGAAAGAGAGAGACAGAGACACAGAGAGAGACAGAGAGAGACAAAGAGAGAGACAAAGAGAGACAGAGAGAGACACACAGCGAGAGAGACACAGAGAGACAGAGATAGGGATAGAGAGAGACATAGAGAGAGACAGAGAGCGACTGAGAGAGAGAGACAGAGAGAGACAGAGAGAGACATAGAGAGACAGAGAGATACAGAGAGAGAGACATAGAGAGACATAGAAATACAGATAGAGACAAAGAAAGACAGAGAGAGAGCCAGAGAGAGACAGGGATAGACAGAGACAGAAAAGAGACAAAGAGAGAGAGACCGAGAGAGACAGAGAAAGACAGAGAGAGAGAAAGAGAGAGACAGAGACACAGAAAGAGACAGAGAGAGAGACACAGAGAGAGACAGAGATAGAGACAGAGAGAGACACAGAGAGATACAGAGAGAGACAGAGAAAGAAACAGAGAGAGACAGAGAGAGAAAGAGATAGAGAGGGAGACACAGGGAGACACAGAGAGAGACAGATCTAGACAGAGAGATACAGAGAGAGAGACAGAGAGAGACATAGAGAGACAGAGAGACAGAGAGAGACACATAGAGAGACAGAGAGAGACAGAGAGACCGAGAGAGACAGAGATAGGGATAGAGAGAGACATAGAGAGAGACAGAGAGTGACAGAGAGAGAGACAGAGAGAGACAGAGAGAGACAGTGAGAGACAGAGAGAGACAAAGAGAAACAAAGAGAGACAGAAAGATAGAGAGTGAGAGAAATAGAGAGACATAGAAATACAGAGAGAAACAAAGAAAGACAGAGAGAGACAGAGAGAGACAGAGAGAGAAACAGACAGAGACAGAAAAGAGACAAAGAGAGAGAGAGACTGAGAGAGACAGAGAAAGACAGAGAGCGACAGAGAGAGACAGAAAGAGACCTACAGAGAGAGACAAAGAGAGACAGAGAGAGATATAGAGAGAGACAGAGAGAGACAGAGAGAGACAAATAGAGAAACAGAGAGAGACAGAGATTGAGACAGAGAGAGACAGAAAGAGACAGAGAGAGACATAGAGAGACAAAGAGACAGAGAGAGACAGGGAGAGACAGAGAGAGAGACAGAGAGAGACACAAATAGAGACAGAGAGAGATAGAGAGAGAGAAAGAGAAAGACAGAGACACAGAGAGTGACAGAGAGAGCAAAGAGAGACACAAAGAGAGACACAGAGAGACAGAGAGAGACAGAGAGAGAGACATAGAGAGACATAGAAATACAGAGAGAGACAAAGAAAGACAGAGAGACAGAGAGAGACAGAGAGAGAGACAGAAAGAGACAGAAAAGAGACAAAGAGAGAGAGAGACAGAGAGAGACAGAGAAAGACAGAGAGCGACAGAGAGAGACAGAAAGGAACATACGGAGAGAGACATAGAGTGACATAGATCGACATAGAGAGAGACAGAGAGAGACATAGAGAGACAGAGAGAGACAAAGAGAGAAACAGAGAGAGACAGAAATTGAGACAGAGAGAGACAGAAAGAGACAGAGAGAGACAGAAAGAGACAGAGAGAGACAAAAAGAGACACAGAGAGACAAAGAGAGAGACAGAGAGAGACAGAGAGAGATAGAGAAAGAGACAGAGAGAGATAGAGAGAGGCAGAGAGAGACACAGAGAGAGACAGAGAGTGAGACAGAGAGAGAGTGAGAGAGACAGAAAGAGAGACAGAGAGAGACAGAGAGAGACAAAGAGAGAAACAGAGACACAGAGAGCGACAGAGAGAGACAGAAAGAGACCTACAGAGAGAGACAGAGATTGAGACAGAGAGAGACATAGAGAGACAAAGAGAAAGAGAGAGACAGGGAGAGACAGAGAGAGAGACAGAGAGAGACATAAATAGAGACAGAGAGAGACAGAGAGAGAGAAAGAGAGAAACAGAGACAAAGAGAGAGACAGAGAGAGAGCAGAGAGAGACACAGAGAGACAGAGAGATACACAGAGAGACAGAGATAGGGATAGAGAGAGACATAGAGAGAGACAGAGAGCGATTGAGAGAGAGACAGAGAGTTACAGAGAGAGAGACAGAGAGAGACAGAGAGAGAGAGACAGAGAGAGACACAGAGAGAGACAGAGTGAGACCGAGAGAGACAGAGATGGGGATAGAGAGAGACAGAGAGAGACAGAGTAAGACAAAGAGAAACAAAGCGAGACAGAGAGATACAGAGAGAGAGACATAGAGAGACATAGAAATACAGAGAGAGACAAAGAAAGACAGAGACAGACAGAGAGAAACAGAGAGAGAGACAGACAGAGACAGAAAAGAGACAAAGAGAGAAAGACAGAGAGAGACAGAGAAAGACAGAGAGCGACAGAGAGAGACAGAAAGAGACCTACAGAGAGAGACATAGAGAGATAGAGAGAGACATAGAGAGAGACAGAGAGAGACAAAGAGAGAAACAGAGAGAGACAGAGATAGAGACAGAGAGAGACAGAAAGAGACAGAGAGAGACATAGAGAGACAGAGAGACAGAGAGAGAAGGGAAAGACAGAGAGAGAGACAGACACTCCAGAAGAGTGTATAAGGTTCTGGAGAATCTAAATCCCTCTTATGGTCTGCATACAATGTACATAAACACAGCCTCACATACACTTCTAAAAATTTAAAGATGAGTGGGGCCACTGAAAGGGCTCAACAATTAACAGCATTGTCTCCTCTTTCAGAGAACCTGGGATCAACTACCAGCAACTATATTGTGGCCCATCTCCAGTTCCAGGAGATCAGACAGACAGGCAGACAGACAGAGATAAGGATGGCAGGCCTGCCTGGTCTTTCATTTTTTCTTATCCTTTTAAAAAATGTTTATTTATTTATTTATTTATTTATTCATTTATTTATTAGATATAAGTACCCTGTAGCTGCCTTCAGACACTCCAGAAAGGAATGTCAGATTCTGGAGAATCTAAATCCCTCTTATGGTCTGCATATGATGTACATAAACACAGCCTCACATATACTTCTAAAAATTTAAAGATGGGTGGGGCTACTGAAAGGGCTCAACATATAACAGCATTGTCTCCTCTTCCAGAGAACCTGGGATCAACTACCAGCAACTATATGGTGGCCCATCTCCAGTTCCAGAAGATCAGACAGACAGACAGACAGACAGATATTAGGATGGCAGGCCTGCCTGGTCTTTCTTTTCTTCTTATCATTTTTAAAAAATGATTATCTATTTATTTATTTATTTATTAGATATAAGTTCACTGTAGCTGTCTTCAGACACTCAAGAAGAGGGTGTCAGATTCTGGAGTATATAAATCCCTCTTATTGTCTGCATATGATGTACATAAACACAGACTCACATTTACTTCCAAAAATTTAAAAATGTGTGGGGCCACTGAAAGGGCTCAACAATTAACAGCATTGTCCCTTTTCCAGAGAACCTGGGATCAACTACCAGCAACAATATGGTGGCCCATCTCCAGTTCCAGAAGATCAGACAGACAGACAGACAGTCAGAGATAAGGATGGCAGTCCTGCTGGTCTTTCTTTCTTTCTTAACTTTTTGAAAAAATGTTTACTTATTTATTTATTTATTTATTTATTTATTTATTTATTTATTTATTAGATATAAGTACACTGTAGCTGTCTTCAGACACTCCAGAAGAGGGTGTCAGATTCTGGAGAATATAAATCCCTCTTATGGTCTGCATATGATGTACATAAACACAGACTCACATTTACTTCCAAAAATTTAAAGATGTGTGGGGCCACTGAAAGGGTTCAACAATTAACAGCATTGTCTCCTCTTCAGGAGAACCTGGGATCAACTACCAGACACTATATGGTGGCCCATCTCCAGTTCCAGGAGATCAGACAGACAGACAGACAGACAGAGTTAAGGATCGCAGGCCTGCCTTGTCTTTCTTTTTTTCTTATCATTTTTAAAAAATGATTATTTATTTATTTATTTATTTATTTATTTATTTATTTATGTATTTATTAGATATGAGTACATGGTAGCAGTCTTCAGACACTCCAGAAGAGGGTGTCAGATTCTGGAGAATCTAAATCCCTCTTATGGTCTGCAAATGATGTACATAAACACAGCCTCACATATACTTCTAAAATTTAAAGATGGGTGGGGCCATTTTATGTCTCAAAAATTAACAGCATTGTCTCCTCTTCCAGAGAAACTGGGTTCAACTACCAGCAACTATATGGTGGCCCATTTCCAGTTCCAGGGGATCAGACAGACAGACAGACATACAGACAGATAGAGATAAGGATGGCAGGCCTGCCTGGTCTTTCTTTCATTCTTATCCTTTTAAAGAAATGTTTATTTATTTATTTATTTATTTATTTATTTATTTATTTATTTATGTATTTATTAGATATAAGTACACTGTAGCTGTCTTCAGACACTCAGGAAGAGGGTGTCAGATTCTGGAGAATCTAAATCCCTCTTATGGACTGCATATGATGTACATAAGCACAGACTCACAATTACTTCCAAAAATTTAAAGATGTGTGGGGCCACTGAAAGGGCTCAACAATTAACAGCATTGTCTCCTCTTTCAGAGAACCTGGGATCAACTACCAGCAACTATATGGTGGCCCATCTCCAGTTCCAGGGAATCAGATAGACAGACAGACAGACAGAAGAGATAAGGATCACAGGCCTGCCTGTTCTTTCTTTCTTTCTTTCTTTCTTTCTTTCTTTCTTTCTTTCTTTCTTTCTTTCTTATCCTTTTAAAATGTTTATTTGTTTATTTATTTATTTATTTATTTATTTATTTATTAGATTTAAGTACACTGTAGCTGTCTTCAGAAACTCAGGAAGAGGGTGTCAGATTCTGGAGAATCTAAATCCCTCTTATGGACTGCATATGATGTACATTAACACAACCTCACATATACTTCTCAAAATTTAAAGATGGGTGGGGCCACTGAAAGGGCTCAACAATTAACAGCATTGTCTCCTCTTCCAGAGAACCTGGGATCAACTACCAACAACTATATGGTGGCCCATCTCCAGTTCCCGGGTATCACACAGACAGACAGACAGACTAGGATGGCAGGCCTGCATGGTTTTTCTTTCTTTCTTATTCTTTTTAAAACATGTTTCTTTCTTTCTTTCTTTCTTTCTTTCTTTCTTTCTTTATTTATTTATTTATTTATTTATTTATTTCTTTATTTATTTATTTATTAGATATAAGTACACTGTAGATGTCTTCAGACACTCCAGAAGAGGGTATCAGTTTCTGGAGAATCTAAATCCCTCTTATGGTCTGCATACAATGTACATAAACACAGCCTCACATATACTTCTAAAAATTTAAAGATGGGTGGGGCCACTGAAAGGGCTCAACAATTAACAGCATTGTCTCCTCTTCCAGAGAACCTGGGATCAACTACCAGCAACTATATGGTGGCCCATCTCTAGTTCCAGGGGATCAGACAGACAGACTGACAGACAGAGATAAGGATGGCAGGCCTACCTTGTCTTTTTTTCCTTCTTATCCTTTTAAAAAAATGTTTATTTGTTTATTTATTTATTTATTTATTTATTTATTTATGTATTTATGTATTTATTAGATATAAGTACACAGTAGCTGTCTTCAGACACTCCAGAAGAGGGTGTCAGATTCTGGAGAATCTAAATCCCTCTTATGGTCTGCATATGATGTATATAAACACAGCCTCACATATGCTTCTAAAAATTTAAAGATGGGTGGGGCCACTTAAAGGGCTCAACAAATAACAGCATTGTCTCCTCTTCCAGAGAACCTGGGATCAACTACCAGCAAAAATATGGTGGCCCATCTCCAGTTTCAGGGGATCAGACAGACAGACAGACAAACAGACAAGGATGGCAGGCCTGCTTGGTTTTTATTTCTTTCTTATCCTTTTTAAAACATGTTTATTTATTTATTTATGTATTTATTAATTATAAGTACACTCTAGTTGTCTTCAGACACTCCAGAAGAGGGTGTCAGATTCTGGAGAATCTAAATCCCTCTTATGGTCTGCATATGATGTACATAAACACAGCCTCACAAATACTTCCAAAAATTTAAAGATGGGTGGGGCCACTGAAAGGGCTCAAAAATTAACAGCATTGTCTCCTCTTGCAGAGAAACTGGGATCAACTACCAGCAACTATATGGTGGCGCATCTCCAGTTCCAGGGTATCAGACAGACAGACAGATAGACAGAAATAAGGATGGCAGGCCTTCCTGGTCTTTCTTTTTTTTCTTTTCCTTTTTAAAATATTTATTTATTTATTTATTTATGTATTTATTAGATATAAGTACACTATAGCTGTCTTCAGACACTCCAGAAGAGGGTGTCAGATTCTGAAGAATATAAATACCTCTTATGGTCTGCATATGATGTACATAAACACAGACTCACATTTACTTCAAAAAATTTAAAGATGTGTGCGGCCACTGAAAGGGCTCAACAATTAACAGCATTGTCTCCTCTTCCAGAGAACCTGGGATCAACTTCTAGCAACTATATGGTGGCCCATCTCCAGTTCCAGGGGATCAGACAGACAGACAGACAGTCAGAGATAAGGATGGCAGGCCTGCCTGTTCTTTCTTTCTTTCTTATCCTTTTAAAAAATGTTTATTTATTTATTTATTTATTTATTTATTTATTTATTTATGTATTAATTAGATATAAGTACACTGTAGCTGTCTTCAGACACTCCAGAAGAGGGTGTAAGATTCTGGAGAATCTAAATCCCTCTTATGTTCTGCATATGATGTACATAAACATAGCCTCACATATACTTCTAAAAATTTAAAGATGGCTGAGGCCACTGAAAGGGCTCAACAATTAACAGCATTGTCTCCTCTTCCAGAGAACCTGGGATCAACTATCAGCAACTATATGGTGGCCCATCTTTAGTTCCCGGGGATCAGACAGACCCAGAGACAGAGATAAGGATGGCAGGCCTGCCAGTTCTTTCTTTCTTTCTTATCCTTTTTAAAAAATGTTTATTTATTTATTTTATTTATTTATTTATTAGATATAAGTACACTGTAGCTGTCTTCAGACACTCCAGAAGAGGGTGTCAGATTCTTGAGAATCTAAATCCCTCTTATGGTCTGCATATGATGTACATAAACACAGCCACACATACACCTCTAAAAATTTAAAGATCAGAGGGGCCACTGAAAGGGCTCAACAATTAACAGCATTGTCCCCTCTTCCAGAGAACCTGGGAACAACTACCAGCAACTATATTGTGGCCCATCTCCAGTTCCAGGAGATCAGACAGACAGACGTACAGACAGACAGGGATAAGGATCGCAGGCCTGCCTGGTCTTTCTTTTTTTCTTATCCTTTTAAAAAATGTTTATTTATTTATTTATTTATTTATTTATTTATTTATTTATTTATTTATTAGATATAAGTACACTGTAGCTGTCTTCAGACACTCCAGAAGAGGGTGTCAGATTCTGGAGAATCTAAATCCCTCTTATGGTCTGCATATGATGTACATAAACACAGCCTCACAAATACCTCTAAAAATTTAAAGATGGGATGGGCCACTGAAAGGGCTCAAAAATTAACAGCATTATCTCCTCTTCCAGAGAACCTGGGATAAACTACCAGCAACTATATGGTGGCCCATCTCCAGTTCCAGGGGATCTGACAGATAGACAGACAGACAGACAGACAGACAAGGTGGCAGGCCTGCCTGGTCTTTCTTTTTTCTTATACTTTTTAATAATGTTTATTTATTTATTCATTAATTTATTAGATATAAGTACACTGTAGCTTTCTTCAGACACTCCAGAAGAGGGTGTCAGATTCTGGAGAATATAAATCCCTCTTATGGTCTGCATATGATGTACATAAACACAGACTCACATTTACTTCCAAAAATTTAAAGATGTGTGCGGCCACTGAAAGGGCTCAACAATTAACAGCATTGTCTCCTCTTCCAGAGAACCTGGGATCAACTACCAGCAACTATATGGTGGCCCATCTCCAGTTCCAGGGGATCAGACAGACAGAAAGGCATTCAGAGATAAGGATGGCAGGCCTGCCTGGTCTTTCTTTCTTACTTATCCTTTTGAAAAAATGTTTACTTATTTATTTATTTATTTATTTATTTATTTATTTATTTATTTATTTATTTATTAGATATAAGTACACTGTAGCTTTCTTCAGACACTCCAGAAGAGGGTGTCAGATTCTGGAGAATTTAAATCACTCTTATGGTCTGCATATGATGTATATAAACACAGCCTCACATATACTTCTAAAAATATAAAGATGGGTGGGGCCGCTGAAAGCGCTCAACAATTAACAGCATTTTCTCCTCTTCCAGAGAACCTGGGATCAACTACCAGCAACTATATGGTGGCCCATCTCCAGTTCCAGGGGATCAGACAGAGAGACAGACACAGACAGAGATAAGGATGGCAGGCCTGCCTGTTGAGGCCCGCCCGCGGTCCACAACACGAACGGTTCACTGAGAATGGCAGTTCCCTGCAAAGAGAGGAAACTAGATGGGGCGGAAGAAAAGAATGAAGCCAGGACAACAAGTTCTGATTGAGGCTCAATTTAATATTTCCAGACACTCAGTTTATAAAGGAAGGGGGAGGGAACCCAATTTCCCGCCCAGTAACTCAGGGTCCAGTAGCAGGACGAACACGTGTGTGACTCCAGGCAGCAGAGGCAGGTTCCAGCAGTGGGCGTGGCAGGACGAATGAGCCGGTAGCTCCACCCTTGAGCAGGCAGGTTCCAGGCTGGGGGGAAGGGAGGCCACATTTCCCCCCATTAGATAACAAAACAAAAATAAAAAAAAGGGGGTGGCCTGTGGCAGAAAAATTATCTATGTTCAATAGTTCTGCCTGAGTTCCTAGGGCTAAAGTAAAAACTGTATCTGGCTGAGACTGTCTTAAAAGCACTGACTGAATAGCAGCACTGGGCTGTAGGCTCTGACTTTATAATGCTAATTAGTGCTGAATAGGTAGCTACCTGTTTACATTTTAAGTAGGGCGTTGGAACCCTGGCTGAGTTTAACTAAACAATTTTAGAATAACACTGAGCTGAAAATTATCCACAATTTTGGGTGAAAGGCAGGGGGACAGGGAGAAGGGGTTAAGACTGGCTGGCTCCTAGTACAAGGCCAATTGGCTTTTTTATTTTTTGGGTGGGAGGCAGTGAAGGGCCTGCTCTTACAACAGCAAGGTCTCCAATCTCTCTCCCCCCTATTAATTAAGTTTAAATAGGCAATGCTTAACAGAGGTGATCAAATGATTTTTTTCATCCATAGATGAGTGGGCCTTAAACCTTGACTTGGGTGGACATTGACCTGATTCCTCCCGTGGGCGTTATAACAACCCACATCTGTGGCTCTTGGTATCTTTTGGGGACGGGAGGCAGAGCCTTAAGTATTTTTGGTTTTTAGCTGGAGTCAGATACCAACCTCTTTCAAATCAGGTGTGTCGCACAGGGAACTCAGAAACGGTCAAACTGGACCTTCCCTCCGCAGTAATCTCCTGCGCCAAGCGGTACCCATACCGTATTCATATGATTATGAATCAGTAGCGCAATTCTGAGTTATTGCGAGGTCTCTATATGAGACTTGTCAACCTCAGATTTAGCAAGGCCTAGACAAGAACTATGTCAGTATTAACACCATTAATTTTGGTTAAAATAGGAGCTGAAAGTCTTTCCTCTTCATCCCTGTTATTTCCAGTAGCCTGAGGAACTAAGGACACCTTGCAGTAACAGCAAGGGTGAAAAGCCAGAGGCCAGCTAAGGGACTAAGCCTATTTCTATTAAAATAAGAACTAATCTTTGTAAATATATATGAAATTTTTACTTCCCTAGCTCTCCTGTTAAATCTAAATCCTATCTTAGACTGAAAAGCCACATGCTGGGATGTCCTTGGAAGGGAGATTAGCAATACCACCTGTTTGCTCATAGGGGCGGGGCGGAGAACCGGAGAATGTAGATTGACCTGCTTGAGAGAAGGAAGAATTCTAAACAATGAGAGTGTAGCAATGTAAATTTTCTGTTTGGAGAAGTCAAGGTACTTTATTTAGATGCAAATTGTAAAGCTAAAGTTAATCTCCGGCCTCTTGTAGGGGAATTGGCTCAGAGGAAACAGTGTTTTTTGAGAGCTTCCACTCCCAGCACAAGAGGAATTTTAGTCTTTAGAATGATACTTACGAGAAGAGACAGAATCTGTGTTTACCTGACGAATTAATCTCTCTGGTAGCCACTGTGCTTTATCTTCATCTCGTGAAAAAACACAAACCGAGCCTCTTCCCCAGATTAGAACTGGATCTGGACCCTTCCATTTATTAGTCAGGGCGTCCTTCCATTTTACCAATGCATAAGAATTAGAAGTAACTGGGTGCCAGTGGCGTTCCGCTGCAGACTGACCTTTAATGTCAGTTTGCAAAAAGTTTAGGACAAATAAGGTAAAGGCAAGGTGAGCCTTTGGTGACCTTGGGGGAAACGCTCTGAATTAACTTTGTTAGGTAATTTAGAATATAGGAATCTCTAATAATTGGACTGAATATTAGACCAGTCTAAGATTGAGTTAGAATGGCTGGTCACACTGAAGAAGAGTGAAAAATCATTATGACTCTATTAAATGACTAATTTTACTAAGTCTGAATATACAGTCTCTGATGTACTATTGTTATAAAGTTAAAAGGCTAGAAGCTAGTCTAAACTGGAAAAATGACAAGCAAGGATGGATCTAAAACATGAATTTAATCTTTTAGTCCTTTTAATCAGGACACTGAGTTAACTTACCTGTCAGCTCAGCACACGAATTACCAATATGCTTTTGTAGAGTTCTGTGGAGAGAACCTGTTTTTTCCTTTTCTTAATAAGGTAGCTGTTTTAGGATCAATCTATAAGCCAATAAGTAGACCCTTTTAAGATACTAAAAAGCATTTATTAAATTTGACATTTTAATCTCAAATTTTGAAAATAAAGGTATGTTTTAAATAGTGTGCATGGAAATGCACTAAATAGTATATATGGGGATACAATTTCTCTCTTTTGTCTTTTAAGAGGTTAAAGTTTAAAATTTTACAATATCTAACCTTTTGAATTAATAACTTTTTGGACAAAACATTTTAAATATTTGGCTGTAAAGGGGCAGTGACTAATTGCACTTTCAATTATTTTTCTTAAGGAACGGTTGTAACTAGAAGGCTAGAAAAGTTATTAAGAGTCACACGTGCATAATTTATTTATTTATTAACTAAAAATATGTATAAGCAATTGTAAATTTGAGAATTAATAGTATCTGAGGGATGAACAATTTTAAGTAATTATGAGCTCAGAGATGCAGCATTGACTATCAATATATAAATTAAGGTTTGATTGTTCAGCATTTTAAAACACTATCTACAGCACACAACCAGATTATTTGTGCTGGAATAGGGGCAACTGTGTGTCTTAAGACTCCGCTCCACAGCAGCTAGTTGGGCCCACGTGGCCAACGATCGGCTGGGAGGATGAGAAAAATGACTTTACAATAATGTGTTTTTTTTGGCCAAAGAATTGTCTTGGGCACAACTAATTTTTAATTACCAATTAACAACAATTATAAAAGCTTTCTTTATTTTTTGTAAAACCTTTTGTAGTAAACTAAAACACTAAATAATAAAAGGATACTGTCTCTGAATCTTTTGGGTGAGAGCAAGGATTTAAGGTAAACTTCCCTTGAGAAGCATTAGTTAATAAAATACTTTTCACTTAGGAAACAATATATACTGAAAGATTAAAACTTTTGGCTTCTTGTAAAGAAGCAGAAACAATAAACATTTTTCTTACATAATGTAAAGCTATATTAGCCATACGTAGAGGCAAAATTTTCTAGTGATTACCAGTTTACTAGAAGCAAAAATCTTTGAATTTAAGCATTATTTTAAACATCTGAATAGATCTGTAACACTGTTAAAAAGAAATTTTCTTGAACACAGGGAAAAACTTTTTTAGGCATTGTTTGCAAAACAAAAGAAAAGGCCACAAGCCGCTCTGGGACTGCCCAGAGCCCTGTATTGACTCAAAGGTAAAATACTTTTTAATCTGAGCATCAATCTTAAATTTGCAATCAAACTGCAAGCTGCAGTCAATGGAACAATGGCAGTTTTAACCATAATTTTTAAGTTTTTGTGCAAGGTTAGGATAATACCTATAACTTTGGGAAAGCAAAACCTATGTTTAAAACAATTTATCACTGTTAAAATCAATATTAGAAGCATTACTATCATATTACGAAGTTTGGATATCAATTAATACCTATGAATACCTATTAAAGCAAGCTTTAACGCTTTAATAAAGAGGCATTGCTTTATATCTTATCTTAAATTTTACTATTTAGGATAGGAACCACATTAATCATTATCTAAACTAGAAATATCTTAAGAGACTCAGCCTCTGAAGCTTAATCTCAAACTTTAACTCGCTTCAGGGCCTCACCAACTTTCTCCCAGGTTCCACAATCTATCGTTTCTTCTTCTTTGAACCATGGACAACAGCTATCTATCTTATCTAAAAGATTTCTGACTTTGAACCCTTCCTTCTTCCACCTAAGCAGCTTTCTAAAAAGCTGCGGCACACCGCCTGTCTCCGTATCTAGTTCTGATTTACGAACTGCTGACCCAAAGCAGAACCAGTGTTGGGTCAGCACTGTTTCAAACTTGATTCGTATCCTACCGCATCCTCAGCAACACTTTACAAAACTGAAATTTTTTAGGCTAGCACTAGCATGTGTACCTGTCCGTTGCTCCGATGCTCCTCCGATACGAAGATTCTTTCCTTTCTTGTGGAGCTCCACACAGCAGTCGTTTCTCTTAACATCCCTCTGCCATTCTTCAGGTCCCAGTTCTGGCGCCAACTGTTGCGGCCCGCCCGCGGTCCACAACACGAACGGTTCACTGAGAATGGCAGTTCCCTGCAAAGAGAGGAAACTAGACGGGGCGGAAGAAAAGAATTAAGCCAGGACAACAAGTTCTGATCGAGGCTCAATTTAATATTTCCAGACACTCAGTTTATAAAGGAAGGGGGAGGGAACCCAATTTCCCGCCAAGTAACTCAGGGTCCAGTAGCAGGACGAACCCGTGTGTGACTCCAGGCAGCAGAGGCAGGTTCCAGCAGTGGGCGTGGCAGGACGAATGAGTCGGTAGCTCCACCCTTGAGCAGGCAGGTTCCAGGCTGGGGGGAAGGGAGGCCACACCTGCCTGTTCTTTCTTTCTCTCTTATCCTTTTAAAACATGTTTATTGATTTATGTATTTATTTATTTCTTTATTTCTTTCTTTCTTTATTTATTTATTTATTAGATATAAGTACACTGTAGCTGTCTTCAGACACGCCAGAAGAGGGTGTCAGATTCTGGAGAATCTAAATCCCTCTTATGGTCTGCATATGATGAACATAAACACAGCCTCACATATACTTCTAAAAATTTAAAGGTGGCTGAGGCCACTGAAAGGGCTCAACAATTAACAGCATTGTCTCCTCTTCCAGGGAACCTGGGATCAACTATCAGCAACTATATGGTGGCCCATCTCCAGTTCCCGGGTATCAGACAGACAGACAGACAGACAGGGATAAGGATCGCAGGCCTGCCTGGTCTTTCTTTTTTTCTTATCCTTTTAAAAAATGTTTATTTATTTATTAATTTATTTATTTATGTATTTATTAGATATAAGTACACTGTAGCTGTCTTCAGACACTCCAGTAGAGGGTGTCAGATTCTGAAGAATCTAAAACCATCTTATGGTCTGCATATGATGTACATAAACACAGCCTCAGATATACTTCCAAAAATTTAATGAAGGGTGGGGCCACTGAAAGGGCTCAACAATTAACAGCATTATGTCCTCTTCCAGAGAACCTGGGATCAACTACCAGTAACTATATGGTGGCTCATCTCCAGTTCCCAGGGATCAGACAGACAGACAGACAGACAGACAGACAAACAGAGATATGGATGGCAGGCCTGCCTGGTCTTTCTTTTTTTCTTATCCTTTTTAAAAATGTTTATTTATTTATTTATTTATTTATTTATTTATTTATTTATTTATGTATTTATTAGATATAAGTACACTGTAGCTGTCTGCAGACACTCCAGAAGAGGGTGTCAGATACTGGAGAATCTAAATCCCTCTTATGGTCTGCATATGATGTACATAAACACAGCCTCACATACAATTCTAAAAATTTAAAGATGGGTGGGACCATTGAAAGGGCTCAACAATTAACATCATTGTCTCCTCTTCCAGAGAACCTGGGATCAACTTCCAGCAACTATATGGTGGCCCATCTGTATTTCCAGGGTATCAGACAGACATACAGACAGACAGAGATAAGGATGGCTGGCCTGCCAGGTCTTTCTTTCTTACTTATCCTGTTTAAAAAATGTTTGTTTATTTATTTATTTATTTATTTATTTATTTATTTATGTATTTATTAGACATAAGTACACTGTAGCTGTCTTCAGACAGTCCAGAAAAGGGTGTCAGATTCTGGAGAATCTAAATCCCTCGTATGGTCTGCATATGATGTACATAAACACAGCCTCACATATACTTCTAAACATTTAAATATGGGTGGGGCCACTGAAAGGGCTCAACAATTAACAGCATTGTCTCCTCTTCCAGAGAACCTGGGAAAAACTAACAGCAAATATATGGTGTCCCATATCCAGGTCCAGAGGTTCAGACAGACAGACAGACAGACAGAGATAAGGATTGCAGGCCTGCCTGATTTTTCTTTCTTTCTTACTTATCCTTTATAAAAAAATGTTTATTTATTTTTTAATTTATTTATTTATGTATTTATTAGATATAAGTAGACTGTAGCTGTCTTCAGACACTCCAGTAGACGGTGTCAGATTCTGAAAAATCTAAAACCATCTTCTGGTCTGCATATGATGTACATAAACACAGCCTCAGATATACTTCTAAAAATTTAATGAAGGGTGGGGCCACTAAAAGGGCTCAACAATTAACAGCATTATCTCCTCTTCCACAGAACCTGGGATCAACTACCAGCAACTATATGGTGGCTCATCTCCAGTTCCCAGGGATCAGACAGACAGACAGACACACAGACAGAGATATGGATGGCAGGCCTGCCTGGTCTTTCTTTCTTTCTTATCCTTTTTAAAAAATGTTTGTTTATTTATTTATTTATTTATTTATTTATTAGATATAAGTACACTGTAGCTGTTTTTAGATACTCCAGAAGATGGTGTCAGTTTCTGTAGAATCTAAATCCCTCTTATAATCTGCATATGATGTACATAAACACAGCCTAACATACAGTTCTAAATATTTAAAGATGGGTGGGGCCATTGAAAGGGCACAACAATGAACAGCATTGTCTCCCCTTCCAGAGAACCTCGGCTCAACTACCAGCAACTATATGGTGGCCCATCTCCAGTTCCAGGGGATCAGACAGACAGACAGACAGACAGACAGAGATAAGGATGGCAGGCCTGCCTGGTCTTTCTTTCTTTCTTATCCTTTTGAAAAAATGTTTACTTATTTATTTATTTATTTATGTATTAATTAGATATAAGTACACTGTAGCTGTCTTCAGACACTCCAGAAGAGGGTGTCAGATTCTGGAGAATCTAAATCCCTCTTATGGCCTGCATATGATGTACATAAACACAGACTCACGTATACTTCTAAAAATTTAAAGATGTGTGGGGCCACTGAGAGGGCTAAACAATTAACAGCATTGTCTCATCTTCCAGAGAACCTGGGATCAACTACCAGCAACTATATGGTGGCCCATCTCCAGTTCCAGTGGATCAGAAAGACAGACAGACAGACAGACAGAGATAAGGATGGCAGGCCTGCCTGGTCTTTCTTTATTTCTTATTCTTTATAAAAAATGTTTATTTATTTATTTATTTATTTATTTATTTATTTATTTATGTATTTATTAGATATAAGTACACTGTGTCTGTCTTCAGACACTCCAGAAGAGGGTGTCAGATTCTGGAGAATCTAAATCCCTCTTATGGTCTGCATATGATATACATAAACACAGCCTCACATATACTTCAAAAATTTAAAGATGCATGGGGTCACTGTAAGGGCTCAACAATTAACAGCATTATCTCCTCTTGCAGACAACCTGGGATCAACTACCAGCAACTATATGGTGGCTCATCTCCAGTTCTAGGGGATCAGACAGAAAGACAGACAGACAGACAGAGATAAGGATGGCAGGCCTGCCTGGTTTTTTTTCTTTCTTATCCTTTTTAAAAATGTTTATTTATTTATTTATGTATTTATTAAATATAAGTTCACTGTAGCGGTCTTCAGACACTCCAGAAGAGGGTGTCAGATTCTGGAGAATCTAAATCCCTCTTATGGTCTGCATATGATGTACATAAACACAGACTCACATTTACTTCCAAAAATTTAAAGATGTGTGGGACCACTGAAAGGGCTCAACAATTAACAGCATTGTCTCCTCTTCTAGAGAATCTGGGATCAACTACCAGCAACTATATGGTGGCCCTTCTCCAGTTCCAGGGTATCAGACAGACAGACAGACAGACAGACAGACAGACAGAGATAAGGATGGCAGGCCTGCCTGGTCTTTCTTTCTTTCTTATCCTTTTTAAATAATGTTTATTTATATATTTATTTATTTATTTATTTATTTATTTATTTATTTATTAGATATAAGTACACTGTAGCTATCTTTAGACACTCCAGAAGAAGGTGTGAGATTCTGGAGAATCTAAATCCCTCTAACGATCTGCATATGATGTATATAAACAAAGCCTCACATTTTCTTCTAAAAATTTAAAGATGGGTGTGGCTTGGAATAAGATGAGTAACCCTGAAAAAGTCAAAAAATGAAAAATCACACTGTAGGACTTGGAATATGGTGAGAAACCCTGAAAAAGTCGAAAAATGAGAAAATCATGCAGTAGTACCTGGAATATGGTGAGAAACACTGAAAAAGTCTTAAAATGAGAATATCACACTCTAGGACTTGGAATATGGTGAGAAACCTTGAAAATGTCGAAAAATGAGAAATCATGCAGTAGGACCCAGAATATGGTGAGAAACCCTGAAAAAAAGTCAAAAAATAAGAAAATCACGCAGTAGGACCTGGAAGCTGGTGAGAAACCCTGAAAAAGTCGAAAAATGAGAAAATCAATCTGTAGGATCTGGAATATGTTGAGAAACCCTGAAAAATTCGAAAAAAGCAAAAATCACACTCTAGGACTTGGAATATGTTGAGAAACCCTGAAAAAGTCAAAAAATGAGAAAATCACACTGTAGGACTTGGAATATGGTCAGAAACACTGAAAAAGTCGAAAAATGAGAAAATCACACTGTAGGACTTGGAATATGGTGAGAAACCCTGAAAAGGTCGAAAAATGAGAAAATCACGCAGTAGGACCTGGGATTTGGTGAGAAACACTGAAAAAGTCTTAAAATAGAAAATCACACTGTAGTACTTGGAATATGGTGAAAAATACTGAAAAAGTCTTAAAATGAGAAAATCACACCGTAGGACCTGGAATATGGTGAGAAACCCTGAAAAAGTCAAAAAATGATAAAAATCACACTGTAGTACATGGAATATGGTGAGAAACTCTGAAAAAGTCGCAAATTATAAAATGACAGTGTAGGACCTGGAATATGTTGAGAAAACCTGAAATATTCAAAAATGAGAAAATGACAATGTAGAACCTGGAATACCATAAGAAACCCTGAAAAAGTTAAAAAATGAGAAATTCACACTCTAGGACTGGAATATGGTGAGAAACCCTGAAACATCGAAAAATGAGAAAATCATGTAGTAGGACCCAGAATATGGTGAGAAATCCTGAAAAAAGTCGAAAAATGAGAAAATCACGCAGTAGGACCTGGAAGCTGGTGAGAAACTCTGAAAAAGTCGAAAAATGAGAAAATCAAACTGTAGGACCTGGAATATGTTGAGAAACCCTGAAAAATTCGAAAAAGGCAAAAATCACACTCTAGGACTTGGAATATGATGAGAAACCGTGAAAAAGTCAAAAAATAAAAAAATCACACTGTAGTACCTGGAATATTTTGAGAAACACTAAAAAAGTTTAAAATGAGAAAATCACCCAGTAGGACCTGGAAAGTGGTGAGAAACCTTGAAAGAGTTGAAAAATAAGAAAATCAAACTTGTAGTACATGCAATATGGTGACAAACCCTGAAAAAGTCGAAAAATGAGAATATCACACTCTAGGACTTGGAATATGATGAGAAACCCTGAAAAAGTCAAAAAATGAGAAAATCACACTTTAGGACTTGGAATATGGTGAGAAACCCTGAAAAAGTCGAAAAATGAGAAAATAATGCACTAGGACCCAGAATATGATGAGAAACACAGAAAAAGTCTTAAAATGAGAAAATCACACTGTAGGACCTGGAATATGGTAAGAAACTCTGAAAATGTCGAAAAATGAGAAAATGACACTGTAGGAGCTGGAATATGGTGAGAAGTCATGAAAGTCAAAAAAAAAAAAAAAGAAAGAAATACACACTTGTAGGACTTGCAATATGGTGAGAGACCCTGAAAAAGTCTTAAAATGAGAAAATCACACTGTAGGACTTGGGATATGGTGAGAAACCCTGAAAAAGTCGAAAAATTAGAAAATCAAACTGTAGGAACTGGAATATGCTGAGAATCCCTGAAAAATTCGAAAAATGCGAAAATCACACTCTAGGACTTGAAATACGATGAGAAACCCTGAAAAAGTCAAAAAATGAGAAAATCACCTGTAGTACCTGGTATATGGTGAGAAACACTAAAAAAGTATTAAAATGAGAAAATCCCACAGTCAGACCTGGAATATGGTGAGAAACCCTGAAACAGTCCAAAAATAAGAAAATAAAACTTGTAGTACATGCAATATGGTGAGAAACACTGAAAAAGTCGAAAAATGAGAATATCACACTCTAGGACTTGGAATATGATGAGAAACCCCGAAAAATTTAAAAAAAGAGAAAATCACACTGTAGGACCTGGAATATGGTGAGAAACACTGAAAAAGTCAAAAAATAAGAATATCACACTCTAGGACTTGGAATATGGTGAGAAACCTGAAAAAGTCAAAACATGAGAAATTCATGCAGTAGGACCCAGAATATGGTGAGAAACCCTGAAAGAAGTCGGAAAATGAGAAAATCACGCAGTAGGACCTGGAAGCTAGTGAGAAACCCTGAAAAAGAGGAAAAATGAGAATAACAAACTGTAGGACCTGGAATATGTTGAGAAACCCTGAAAAATTCGAAAAAAAGCAAAAATCACACTCTAGGACTTGGAATGTGATGAGAAACCCTGAAAAAGTAAAAAAATGAGAAAATCACACTGTAGTACCTGGAATATGGTGAGAAACCCTGAAAAAGTCTTAAAATGAGAAAATCACACTGTAGGACTTGGAATAAGATGAGAAACCCTAAAAAAGTCGAAAAATGAGAAAAATACACTGAAGGAGTTGGAATATGTTGAGAAACCCTGAAAAAGTCTTAAAATGAGAAAATCACACTGTAGGACCTGGAATATGGTGAGAAACTCTGAAAATTCTAAAAAGAGAAAATCACACTCTAGGACTTGGAATATGATGAGAAACCCTGAAAAAGTCAAAAAATGAGAAAATCACACTGCAGTACCTGGAATATGGTGAGAAACCCTGAAAAAGTCTAAAAATGAGAAAATCAAACAGTAAGACCTGGAATATGGTGAGAAACCCTGAAAGATCAAAAATAAGAAAATCAAACTTGTAGTACCTGCAATATGGTGAGAAACCCTTCAAAAGGCAAAAAATGAGAAAATCACAATATAGGACTTGGAATAAGATGAGAAACCGTGAAAAAGACCAAAAAATGACAAAAACACACTGTAGGAGCTGGAATATGGTGAGAAACCCTGAAAAAGTCCAAAAATAAGAAATTCACACTTGTAGGACCTGCAATATGGCGAGAAACCCTGAAAAAGTCGAAAAATGAGAAAATCACACTATAGGACTTGAAATAAGATGAAACACCCTGAAAAAGTCAAAAAATGAGAAAATTTCACTGTAGGACTTGGAATAAGATGAGAAACCCTGAAAAAGTTGAAAAATGAGAAAATCACAATGTAGAAGATGGAATATGGTGAGCAATCCTGAAAAAGTCTTAAAATGAGAAAATCACACTCTAGGACCTGGAATATGGTGAGAAACTGAAAATGTCGAAAAATAAGAAATTCACACTTGTAGGACCTGCAATATGGTGAGAAACCCTGAAAAAGTCAAAAAATGAGAAAATCACCCTGTAGGACTTGGAATAAAATGAGAAACCGTGAAAAAGACAAAAAATGACAAAAGTACACGGTAGGAGATGGAATATGGAGAGAAACCGTTAAAAATTAGAAAAATAAGATATACACACTTGTAGAACAGGCAATATGGTGAGAGACCCTGAAATAGTCTTAAAATGAGAAAAATCACACTGTAGTACCTGGAATATGGTGAGAAACCCTGAAAAAGTCCAAAAATAAGAAATTCACACGTGTAGGACCTGCAATATGGTGAGAAACCCTGAAAAAGTCGAAAAATGAGAAAATCACACTGTAGGACTTGGAATAAGATGAGACACCCTGAAAAAGTCAAAAAATGAGAAAATTTCACTGTAGGACTTGGAATAAGATGAGAAACCCTGAAAAAGTTGAAAAATGAAAAAATCACAATGTAGAAGATGGAATATGGTGAGCAATCCTGAAAAAGTCAAAAAATGAGAAAATCACACTGTGGAACCTGGAATATGGTGAGAAACTCTGAAAAAGGCGAAAAATTGGAAAAATCACACTCTAGGACTTGGAATATGATGAGAAACCCTGAAAAAGTCAAAAATGAGAAAATCAGTCTGTAGTAGCTGGAATATGGTGAGAAACATTGAAAAAGTCTCAAAATGAGAAAATCACACAGTTAAACCTGCAATATTGTGAGAAACACTGAAACAGTCGAAAAATAAGAAAATCAAACTTGTAGTACCTGCAATATGGTGAGAAACCCTGAAAAATTCCAAAAATGAGAAAATCACACTGTAGGATTTAGAATATGATGAGAAACCGTGAAAAAGTCAAAAAATGAGAAAAATACACTGTAGAAGCTGGAATATGGTGAGTAAACCCTGAAAAAGTCGAAAAATAAGGAAATCACACTTGTAGAACCTCCAATATGGTGAGAAACCCTGAAAAAGTCAAAAAATGAGAAAATCACACTGTAGGACCTGGAATATGTTGAGAAACCCTGAAAAAGTCTTAAAATGAGAAAATCACACTGTAGGACTTGGAATAAGATGAGAAACCCTAAAAAAGTCAAAAAATGAGAAAAATACACTGAAGGAGTTGGAATATGTTGAGAAACCCTGAAAAATCTTAAAATGAGAAAATCACACTGTAGGACCTGGAATATGGTGAGAAACTCTGAAAAAGTCGAAAAAAGAGAAAATCACACTCTAGAACTTGGAATATGATGAGAAACCCTGAAAAAGTCAAAAAATGAGAAAATCACACTGTAGTACCTGGAATATGGTGAGAAACCCTGAAAAAGTCTAAAAATGAGAAAATCAAACAGTAAGACCTGGAATATGGTGAGAAACCCTGAAAGATCAAAAATAAGAAAATCAAACTTGTAGTACCTGCAATATGGTGAGAAACACTGGAAAAGGCAAAAAATGAGAAAATCAGAATATAGGACTTGGAATAAGATGAGAAACCGTGAAAAAGACAAAAAAAGACAAAAACACACTGTAGGAGCTGGAATATGGTGAGAAACCCTGAAAAAGTGCAAAAATAAGAAATTCACACATGTAGGACCTGCAATATGGTGAGAAACCCTGAAAAAGTCGAAAAATGAGAAAATCATGCACTAGGACCCAGAATATGATGAGAAACACAGAAAAAGTCTTAAAATGAGAAAATCACACTGTAAGACCTGGAATATGGTAAGAAACCCTGAAAATGTCGAAAAATGAGAAAATGACACTGTAGGAGCTGGAATATGGTGAGAAGTCCTGAAAAAGTCAAAAAAAAAAAAAAGAAATACACACTTGTAGGACTTGCAATATGGTGAGAGACCCTGAAAAAGTCTTAAAATGAGAAAATCACACTGTAGGACTTGGGATATGGTGAGAAACCCTGAAAAAGTTAAAAATTAGAAAATCAAACTGTAGGAACTGGAATATGCTGAGAATCCCTGAAAAATTCGAAAAATGCGAAAATCACACTCTAGGACTTGGAATAAGATGAGACACCCTGAAAAAGTCAAAAAATGAGAAAATTTCACTGTAGGACTTGGAATAAGATGAGAAACCCTGAAAAAGTTGAAAAATGAAAAAATCACAATGTAGAAGATGGAATATGGTGAGCAATCCTGAAAAAGTCAAAAAATGAGAAAATCACACTGTGGAACCTGGAATATGGTGAGAAACTCTGAAAAAGGCGAAAAATTGGAAAAATCACACTCTAGGACTTGGAATATGATGAGAAACCCTGAAAAAGTCAAAAATGAGAAAATCAGTCTGTAGTAGCTGGAATATGGTGAGAAACATTGAAAAAGTCTCAAAATGAGAAAATCACACAGTTAAACCTGCAATATTGTGAGAAACACTGAAACAGTCGAAAAATAAGAAAATCAAACTTGTAGTACCTGCAATATGGTGAGAAACCCTGAAAAATTCCAAAAATGAGAAAATCACACTGTAGGATTTAGAATATGATGAGAAACCGTGAAAAAGTCAAAAAATGAGAAAAATACACTGTAGAAGCTGGAATATGGTGAGTAAACCCTGAAAAAGTCGAAAAATAAGGAAATCACACTTGTAGAACCTCCAATATGGTGAGAAACCCTGAAAAAGTCAAAAAATGAGAAAATCACACTGTAGGACCTGGAATATGTTGAGAAACCCTGAAAAAGTCTTAAAATGAGAAAATCACACTGTAGGACTTGGAATAAGATGAGAAACCCTAAAAAAGTCAAAAAATGAGAAAAATACACTGAAGGAGTTGGAATATGTTGAGAAACCCTGAAAAATCTTAAAATGAGAAAATCACACTGTAGGACCTGGAATATGGTGAGAAACTCTGAAAAAGTCGAAAAAAGAGAAAATCACACTCTAGAACTTGGAATATGATGAGAAACCCTGAAAAAGTCAAAAAATGAGAAAATCACACTGTAGTACCTGGAATATGGTGAGAAACCCTGAAAAAGTCTAAAAATGAGAAAATCAAACAGTAAGACCTGGAATATGGTGAGAAACCCTGAAAGATCAAAAATAAGAAAATCAAACTTGTAGTACCTGCAATATGGTGAGAAACACTGGAAAAGGCAAAAAATGAGAAAATCAGAATATAGGACTTGGAATAAGATGAGAAACCGTGAAAAAGACAAAAAAAGACAAAAACACACTGTAGGAGCTGGAATATGGTGAGAAACCCTGAAAAAGTGCAAAAATAAGAAATTCACACATGTAGGACCTGCAATATGGTGAGAAACCCTGAAAAAGTCGAAAAATGAGAAAATCATGCACTAGGACCCAGAATATGATGAGAAACACAGAAAAAGTCTTAAAATGAGAAAATCACACTGTAAGACCTGGAATATGGTAAGAAACCCTGAAAATGTCGAAAAATGAGAAAATGACACTGTAGGAGCTGGAATATGGTGAGAAGTCCTGAAAAAGTCAAAAAAAAAAAAAAAAAAGAAATACACACTTGTAGGACTTGCAATATGGTGAGAGACCCTGAAAAAGTCTTAAAATGAGAAAATCACACTGTAGGACTTGGGATATGGTGAGAAACCCTGAAAAAGTTAAAAATTAGAAAATCAAACTGTAGGAACTGGAATATGCTGAGAATCCCTGAAAAAATTCGAAAAAATGCGAAAATCACACTCTAGGACTTGGAATATGATGAGAAACCCTGAAAAATTCAAAAAATGAGAATATCACACTGTAGTACCTGGTATATGATGAGAAACACTAAAAAAGTATTAAAATGAGAAAATCACACAGTCGGACCTGGAATATGGTGAGAAGCCCTGAAACAGTCCAAAAATAAGAAAATAAAACTTGCAGTACATGCAATATGGTGAGAAACACTGAAAATTCGAAAAATGAGAATATCACACTCTAGGACTTGGAATATGATGAGAAACCCAGAAAAAGTGAAAAAATGAGAAAATCACACTGTAGGACTTGGAATATGGTGAGAAACCCTGAAAAAGTCGAAAAATGAGAAAATCACACTGTAGTACCTGGAATATGGTGAGAAACACTGAAAAAGTCTAAAAATAAGATAAACTTGTAGTACTGAAATATGGTGGAGAAACCCTGAAAAAGTCGAAAAATGAGAAAATCACACTGTAGGACTTCGAATATGATGAGAAACCGTGAAAAAGTAAAAAAATGAGAAAAATACACTGTAGGAGCTGGAATATGAAGAGAAACCCTGAAAAGTTTAAAAAATTAGAAAATCACAATTGTAGGACCTCCAATATGGTGAGAAACCATGAAAAAGTCGAAAAATGAGAAAAACACACTGTAGGACCTGGAATATGGTGAGAAACACTGAAAAATTCAAAAAATGAGAAAATCACACAGTAGGACCTGAATATGGTGAGAAACCGTGAAACAGTCGAAATATAAGAAAATCAAACTTGAAGTACCTGCAATATGGAGAGAAACCCTGAAAAAGTCGTGATAAATGAAAAAAATCACACTATAGGATTTGGAATATGATGAGAAACCATGAAAAAGTCAAAAATGAGAAAAATATACTGTAGGAGTTGGAATGTGGTGAGAAAACCTGAAAAAGTCGAATAAGAAAATCACACAAGTAGGACCTCCAATATGGTGAGAAACCCTGAAAAAGTCAAAAAATGAGAAAATTACAGAGTAGGACATGGAATATGGTAAGAAACCCTTTAAAATGTTGGAAAAAGAGAAAATCACACTGTAGGATTTGGATTTGATGAGAAAACCTGAAAAAGTAAAAAAATGAGAAAATCACACTGTAGTACCTGGAATATTGTGAGAAAACACTGAAAAAGTCTAAAAATGAGAAAATCGCACAGTAGGACTTGGAATATGGTGAGAAACCCTGAAACAGTCGAAAAATAAGAAAATCAAACTTGTAGTACCTGCAATATGGTGAGAAAACCTGAAAAAGTCGACAAATGAGAAAATCATACGGTAGGACCTGCAATAGGGTGAGAAATTCTGAAAAAGTCAAAAAATGAGAAAAATCACACTGTAGGACTTGGAATATGATGAGAAAACCTGAAAAAATCTAAAAATGAGAAAATCACACTGTAGGAGCTGGAATATGGTGAGAAACCCTGAAAAGTCAAAAAAAGAGAAAAATCACAACTGTAGGACCTGGAATATGGTGAGAAAACATGAAAAAGTCAAAAAATGAGAATATCACACTCTAGGACTTGGAATATGGTGAGAAACCCTGAAAAAGTCAAAACATGAGAAATTCATGCAGTAGGACCCAGAATATGGTGAGAAACCCTGAAAGAAAGTCGAAAATGAGAAAATCACGCAGTAGGACGTGGAATATGGTGAGAAACTCTGAAAAAGTAGAAAACATGAGAAAATCACGCAGTAGTACCTGGAATATGGTGAGAAACCCTGAAAAAGTCGAAAAATGAGAAAATCACACAGTAGTACCTGGAATATGGTGAGAAATACTGAAAAAGTCTTAAAATGAGAAAATCACACTGTAGGACCTGGAATATGGTGAGAAACCCCGAAAAATTTAAAAAAAGAGAAAATCACACTGTAGGACCTGGAATATGGTGAGAAACACTGAAAAAGTCAAAAATGAGAATATCACACTCTAGGACTTGGAATATGGTGAGAAACCCTGAAAAATTCAAAAAATGAGAAAATGACACAGTAGGACCTGAAATATGGTGAGAAACCGTGAAACAGTCGAAATATAAGAAAATCAAACTTGAAGTACCTGCAATATGGAGAGAAACCCTGAAAAAGTCGATAAATGAAAAAATCACACTATAGGATTTGGAATATGATGAGAAACCATGAAAAAGTCAAAAATGAGAAAAATATACTGTAGGAGTTGGAATGTGGTGAGAAAACCTGAAAAAGTCGAATAAGAAAATCACACAAGTAGGACCTCCAATATGGTGAGAAACCCTGAAAAAGTCAAAAAATGAGAAAATTACAGAGTAGGACATGGAATATGGTAAGAAACCCTTTAAAAGTTGGAAAAAGAGAAAATCACACTGTAGGATTTGGAATTTGATGAGAAAACCTGAAAAAGTAAAAAAATGAGAAAATCACACTGTAGTACCTGGAATATTGTGAGAAAACACTGAAAAAGTCTAAAAATGAGAAAATCACACAGTAGGACTTGGAATATGGTGAGAAACCCTGAAACAGTCGAAAAATAAGAAAATCAAACTTGTAGTACCTGCAATATGGTGAGAAAACCTGAAAAAGTCGAAAAATGAGAAAATCATACTGTAGGACCTGCAATAGGGTGAGAAATTCTGAAAAAGTCAAAAATGAGAAAATCACACTGTAGGACTTGGAATATGATGAGAAAACCTGAAAAAATCTAAAAATGAGAAAATCACACTGTAGGAGCTGGAATATGGTGAGAAACCCTGAAAAGTCAAAAAAAGAGAAAATCACACTGTAGGACCTGGAATATGGTGAGAAAACATGAAAAAGTCAAAAATGAGAATATCACACTCTAGGACTTGGAAAATGGTGAGAAACCCTGAAGAAGTCAAAACATGAGAAATTCATGCAGTAGGGACCCAGAATATGGTGAGAAACCCTGAAAGAAGTCGGAAAATGAGAAAATCACGCAGTAGGACCTGGAATATGGTGAGAAACCCTGAAAAAGTCGAAAAATGAGAAAATCACACAGTAGTACCTGGAATATGGTGAGAAATACTGAAAAAGTCTTAAAATGAGAAAATCACACTGTAGGACCTGGAATATGGTGAGAAACCCCGAAAAATTTAAAAAAAGAGAAAATCACACTGTAGGACCTGGAATATGGTGAGAAACACTGAAAAAGTCAAAAAATGAGAATATCACACTCTAGGACTTGGAATATGGTGAGAAACCCTGAAAAATTCAAAAAATGAGAAAATGACACAGTAGGACCTGAAATATGGTGAGAAACCGTGAAACAGTCGAAATATAAGAAATCAAACTTGAAGTACCTGCAATATGGAGAGAAACCCTGAAAAAGTCGATAAATGAAAAAATCACACTATAGGATTTGGAATATGATGAGAAACCATGAAAAAGTCAAAAATGAGAAAAATATACTGTAGGAGTTGGAATGTGGTGAGAAAACCTGAAAAAGTCGAATAAGAAAATCACACAAGTAGGACCTCCAATATGGTGAGAAACCCTGAAAAAGTCAAAAAATGAGAAAATTACAGAGTAGGACATGGAATATGGTAAGAAACCCCTTTAAAAGTTGGAAAAAGAGAAAATCACACTGTAGGATTTGGAATTTGATGAGAAAACCTGAAAAAGTAAAAAAATGAGAAAATCACACTGTAGTACCTGGAATATTGTGAGAAAACACTGAAAAAGTCTAAAAATGAGAAAATCACACAGTAGGACTTGGAATATGGTGAGAACCCTGAAACAGTCGAAAAATAAGAAAATCAAACTTGTAGTACCTGCAATATGGTGAGAAAACCTGAAAAAGTCGAAAAATGAGAAAATCATACTGTAGGACCTGCAATAGGGTGAGAAATTCTGAAAAAGTCAAAAAATGAGAAAATCACACTGTAGGAATTGGAATATGATGAGAAAACCTGAAAAAATCTAAAAATGAGAAAATCACACTGTAGGAGCTGGAATATGGTGAGAAACCCTGAAAAGTCAAAAAAAGAGAAAAATCACACTGTAGGACCTGGAATATGGTGAGAAAACATGAAAAAGTCAAAAAATGAGAATATCACACTCTAGGACTTGGAAAATGGTGAGAAACCCTGAAGAAGTCAAAACATGAGAAATTCATGCAGTAGGACCCAGAATATGGTGAGAAACCCTGAAAGAAGTCGGAAAATGAGAAAATCACGCAGTAGGACCTGGAATATGGTGAGAAACCCTGAAAAAGTCGAAAAATGAGTAAATCACACAGTAGTACCTGGAATATGGTGAGAAATACTGAAAAAGTCTTAAAATGAGAAAATCACACTGTAGGACCTGGAATATGGTGAGAAACTCTGAAAATGTCGAAAGGTAAGAAATTCACACTTGTAGGACCTGCAATATAGTGAGAAACCCTGAAAAAGTCAAAAAAATGAGAAAATCACACTGTAGGACTTGGAATAAAATGAGAAACCGTGAAAAAGACAAAAAATGACAAAAGTACACGGTAGGAGATGGAATATGGAGAGAAAACGTTAAAAAGTAGAAAAATAAGATATACACACTTTTAGGACATGCAATATGGTGAGAGACCCTGAAAAAGTCTTAAAATGAGAAAATCACACTGTAGTACCTGGAATATGGTGAGAAACCCTGAAAAAGTCCAAAAATAAGAAATTCACACGTGTAGGACCTGCAATATGGTGAGAAACCCTGAAAAAGTCGAAAAATGAGAAAATCACACTGTAGGACTTGGAATAAGATGAGACACCCTGAAAGAGTCAAAAAATGAGAAAATTTCACTGTAGGACTTGGAATAAGATGAGAAACCCTGAAAAAGTTGAAAAATGAAAAAATCACAATGTAGAAGATGGAATATGGTGAGCAATCCTGAAAAAGTCAAAAAATGAGAAAATCACACTGTGGAACCTGGAATATGGTGAGAAACTCTGAAAAAGGCGAAAAATTGGAAAAATCACACTCTAGGACTTGGAATATGATGAGAAACCCTGAAAAAGTCAAAAATGAGAAAATCAGACTGTAGTAGCTGGAATATGGTGAGAAACATTGAAAAAGTCTCAAAATGAGAAAATCACACAGTTGGACCTGCAATATGGTGAGAAACACTGAAACAGTCGAAAAATAAGAAAATCAAACTTGTAGTACCTGCAATATGGTGAGAAACCCTGAAAAATTCCAAAAATGAGAAAATCACACTGTAGGATTTAGAATATGATGAGAAACCGTGAAAAAGTCAAAAAATGAGAAAAATACACTGTAGAAGCTGGAATATGGTGAGTAAACCCTGAAAAAGTCGAAAAATAAGAAAATCACACTTGTAGAACCTCCAATATGGTGAGAAAGCGTGAAAAAGTCAAAAATGAGAAAATCACACTGTAGGAGCTGGAATATGGTGAGAAAACATGAAAAAGTCAAAAAGGAGAAAATCACACTCTAGGACTTGGAATAGGATGAGAAAACCTGAAAAAGTCCAAAAATGAGAAAATCACACTGTAGGACTTGGAATATGGTGAGAAACTCTGAAAAAGTCAAAAAATGAGAAAATCAGTCTGTAGGACTTGGAATATGGTGAGTAACCCTGAAAAAGTCAAAAAATGAGAAAAATCACACTGTAGTACATGGAATATGGTGAGAAACTCTGATAAAGTCGCAAATTAGAAAATGACAGTGTAGACCTGGAATATGTTGAGAAAACCTGAAATATTCCAAAAATGAGAAAATGACAATGTAGAACCTGGAATAAGGTAAGAAACCCCGAAAAATTTAAAAAAAGAGAAAATCACACTGTAGGACCTGGAATATGGTGAGAAACACTGAAAAAGTCAAAAAATGAGAATATCACACTCTAGGACTTGGAATATGGTGAGAAACCCTGAAAAAGTCAAAACATGAGAAATTCATGCAGTAGGACCCAGAATATGGTGAGAAACCCTGAAAGAAGTCGGAAAATGAGAAAATCACGCAGTAGGACCTGGAAGCTAGTGAGAAACTCTGAAAAAGACGAAAAATGAGAATAACAAACTGTAGGACCTGGAATATGTTGAGAAACCCTGAAAAATTCGAAAAAAGCAAAAATCACACTCTAGGACTTGGAATGGGATGAGAAATCCTGAAAAAGTAAAAAAATGAGAAAATCACACTGTAGTACCTGGAATATGGTGAGAAACACTAAAAAAATATTAAAATGAGAAAATCACACAGTAGGACCTGGAATATGGTGAGAAACCCTGAAAAAGTCGAAAAATGAGAAAATCACGCATTAGTACCTGGAATATGGTGAGAAACACTGAAAATGTCTTAAAATGAAAAAATCACACTGTAGGACCTGGAATATGGTGAGAAACTCTGAAAATGTCATAAAATAAGAAATTTACACTTGTAGGACCTGCAATATGGTGAGAAACCCTGAAAAAGTCAAAAAATGAGAAAATCACACTGTAGGACTTGGAATAAAATGAGAAACCGTGAAAAAAGACAAAAAATGACAAAAGTACACGGTAGGAGATGGAATATGGAGAGAAAACGTTAAAAAGTAGAAAAATAAGATATACACACTTTTAGGACATGCAATATGGTGAGAGACCACTGAAACAGTCTTAAAATGAGAAAATCACACTGTAGTACCTGGAATATGGTGAGAAACCCTGAAAAAGTCCAAAAATAAGAAATTCACACGTGTAGGACCTGCAATATGGTGAGAAACCCTGAAAAAGTCGAAAAATGAGAAAAACACACTGTAGGACTTGGAATAAGATGAGACACCCTGAAAAAGTCAAAAAATGAGAAAATTTCACTGTAGGACTTGGAATAAGATGAGAAACCCTGAAAAAGTTGAAAAATGAAAAAATCACAATGTAGAAGATGGAATATGGTGAGCAATCCTGAAAAAGTCAAAAAATGAGAAAATCACGCAGTAGTACCTGGAATATGGTGAGAAACACTGAAAAAGTCTTAAAATGAGAAAATCACACTGTAGGACCTGGAATATGGTGAGAAATTCTGAAAATGTCATAAAATAAGAAATTTACACTTGTAGGACCTGCAATATGGTGAGAGACCCTGAAAAAGTCTTAAAATGAGAAAATCACACTGTAGGACTTGGGATATGGTGAGAAACCCTGAAAAAGTAGAAAAATTAGAAAATCAAACTGTAGGAACTGGAATATGCTGAGAATCCCTGAAAAATTCGAAAAATGGGAAAATCACACTCTAGGACTTGGAATATGATGAGAAACCCTGAAAAATTCAAAAAATGAGAATATCACACTGTAGTACCTGGTATATGATGAGAAACACTAAAAAAGTATTAAAATGAGAAAATCACACAGTCGGACCTGGAATATGGTGAGAAGCCCTGAAACAGTCCAAAAATAAGAAAATAAAACTTGTAGTACATGCAATATGGTGAGAAACACTGAAAAATTCGAAAAATGAGAATATCACACTCTAGGACTTGGAATATGATGAGAAACCCAGAAAAAGTCAAAAAATGAGAAAATCACACTGTAGGACTTGGAATATGGTGAGAAACCGTGAAAAAGTCGAAAAATGAGAAAATCACACTGTAGTACTGGAATATGGTGAGAAACACTGAAAAAGTCTAAAAATAAGATAAACTTGTAGTACCTGAAATATGGTGAGAAACCCTGAAAAAGTCGAAAAATGAGAAAATCACACTGTAGGACTTCGAATATGATGAGAAACCGTGAAAAAGTAAAAAAATGAGAAAAATACACTGTAGGAGCTGGAATATGAAGAGAAACCCTGAAAAGGTTAAAAAATTACAAAATCACAATTGTAGGACCTCCAATATGGTGAGAAACCATGAAAAAGTCGAAAAATGAGAAAAACACACTGTAGGACCTGGAATATGGTGAGAAACACTGAAAAATTCAAAAAATGAGAAAATCACACAGTAGGACCTGAAATATGGTGAGAAACCGTGAAACAGTCGAAATATTAGAAAATCAAACTTGAAGTACCTGCAATATGGAGAGAAACCCTGAAAAAGTCGATAAATGAAAAAATCACACTATAGGATTTGGAATA
>NW_028227443.1:166624-208602 GCF_978045245.1 Mus caroli | reverse complement strand
TTTTTCAGTAAATTCTAAGTTTTTCAGTGCAACTCACTGCATATACAATGTACTACACTGTGCATTTCGTCTAATGCGGGTTTTTCAGTAAATTCTAAGTTTTTCAGTGCAACTCACTCATATACAATGTACTACACTGTACATTTCGTCTAATGCGGGTTTTTCAGTAAATTCTAAGTTTTTCAGTGCAACTCACTCATATACAATGTACTACACTGTGGATTTCGTCTAATGCGGGTTTTTCAGTAAATTCTAAGTTTTTCAGTGCAACTCACTCATATACAATGTACTACACTGTGCATTTCGTCTAATGCGGGTTTTTCAGTAAATTCTAAGTTTTTCAGTGCAACTCACTCATATACAATGTACTACACTGTGCATTTCGTCTAATGCGGGTTTTTCAGTAAATTCTAAGTTTTTCAGTGCAACTCACTCATATACAATGTACTACACTGTGCATTTCGTCTTATGCGGGTTTTTCAGTAAATTCTAAGTTTTTCAGTGCAACTCACTCATATACAATGTACTACACTGTGCATTTCGTCTAATGCGGGTTTTTCAGTAAATTCTAAGTTTTTCAGTGCAACTCACTCATATACAATGTACTACAGCTGTGCATTTCGTCTAATGCGGGTTTTTCAGTAAATTCTAAGTTTTTCAGTGCAACTCACTCATATACTATGTACTACACTGTGCATTTCGTCTAATGCGGGTTTTTCAGTAAATTCTAAGTTTTTCAGTGCAACTCACTCATATACTATGTACTACACTTTGCATTTCCTCTAATGCGGGTTTTTCAGTAAATTCTAAGTTTTTCAGTGCAACTCACTCATATACTATGTACTACACTGTGCATTTCGTCTAATGCGGGTTTTTCAGTAAATTCTAAGTTTTTCAGTGCAACTCACTCATATACAATGTACTACACTGTGCATTTCGTCTAATGCGGGTTTTTCAGTAAATTCTAAGTTTTTCAGTGCAACTCACTCATATACTATGTACTACACTGTGCATTTCGTCTAATGCGGGTTTTTCAGTAAATTCTAAGTTTTTCAGTGCAACTCACTCATATACAATGTACTACACTGTGCATTTCGTCTAATGCGGGTTTTTCAGTAAATTCTAAGTTTTTCAGTGCAACTCACTCATATACTATGTACTACACTGTGCATTTAGTCTAATGCGGGTTTTTCAGTAAATTCTAAGTTTTTCAGTGCAACTCACTCATATACAATGTACTACACTGTGCATTTCGTCTAATGCGGGTTTTTCAGTAAATTCTAAGTTTTTCAGTGCAACTCACTCATATACTATGTACTACACTGTGCATTTCGTCTAATGCGGGTTTTTCAGTAAATTCTAAGTTTTTCAGTGCAACTCACTCATATACAATGTACTACACTGTGCATTTCGTCTAATGCGGGTTTTTCAGTAAATTCTAAGTTTTTCAGTGCAACTCACTCATAATCAATATACGACACTGTGCATTTCGTCTAATGCGGGTTTTTCAGTAAATTCTAAGTTTTTCAGTGCAACTCACTCATATACAATGTACTACACTGTGCATTTCGTCTAATGCGGGTTTTTCAGTAAATTCTAAGTTTTTCAGTGCAACTCACTCATATACAATGTACTACACTGTGCATTTCGTCTAATGCGGGTTTTTCAGTAAATTCTAAGTTTTTCAGTGCAACTCACTCATATACAATATACTACACTGTGCATTTCGTCTAATGCGGGTTTTTCAGTAAATTCTAAGTTTTTCAGTGCAACTCACTCATATACTATGTACTACACTGTGCATTTCGTCTAATGCGGGTTTTTCAGTAAATTCTAAGTTTTTCAGTGCAACTCACTCATATACAATGTACTACACTGTACATTTCGTCTAATGCGGGTTTTTCAGTAAATTCTAAGTTTTTCAGTGCAACTCACTCATATACAATGTACTACACTGTGGATTTCGTCTAATGCGGGTTTTTCAGTAAATTCTAAGTTTTTCAGTGCAACTCACTCATATACAATATACTACACTGTGGATTTCGTCTAATTCGGGTTTTTCAGTAAATTCTAAGTTTTTCAGTGCAACTCACTCATATACAATGTACTACACTGTGCATTTCGTCTAATGCGGGTTTTTCAGTAAATTCTAAGTTTTTCAGTGCAACTCACTCATATTCAATATACGACACTGTGCATTTCGTCTAATGCGGGTTTTTCAGTAAATTCTAAGTTTTTCAGTGCAACTCACTCATATACAATGTACTACACTGTGCATTTCGTCTAATGCGGGTTTTTCAGTAAATTCTAAGTTTTTCAGTGCAACTCACTCATATACAATGTACTACACTGTGCATTTCGTCTAATGCGGGTTTTTCAGTAAATTCTAAGTTTTTCAGTGCAACTCACTCATATACAATGTACTACACTGTGCATTTCGTCTAATGCGGGTTTTTCAGTAAATTCTAAGTTTTTCAGTGCAACTCACTCATATACAATGTACTACACTGTACATTTCGTCTAATGCGGGTTTTTCAGTAAATTCTAAGTTTTTCAGTGCAACTCACTCATATACAATGTACTACACTGTGGATTTCGTCTAATGCGGGTTTTTCAGTAAATTCTAAGTTTTTCAGTGCAACTCACTCATATACAATGTACTACACTGTGGATTTCGTCTAATGCGGGTTTTTCAGTAAATTCTAAGTTTTTCAGTGCAACTCACTCATATACAATGTACTACACTGTGCATTTCGTCTAATGCGGGTTTTTCAGTAAATTCTAAGTTTTTCAGTGCAACTAACTCATATACAATATACTACACTGTGGATTTCGTCTAATGCGGGTTTTTCAGTAAATTCTAAGTTTTTCAGTGCAACTCACTCATATACAATGTACTACACTGTGCATTTCGTCTAATGCGGGTTTTTCAGTAATTTCTAAGTTTTTCAGTGCAACTCACTCATATACTATGTACTACACGGTGCATTTCGTCTTATGCGGGTTTTTCAGTAAATTGTAAGTTTTTCAGTGCAACTCACTCATATACAATGTACTACACTGTGCATTTCGTCTAATGCGGGTTTTTCAGTAAATTCTAAGTTTTTCAGTGCAACTCCCTCATATACAATGTACTACAGTGTGCATTTCGTCTAATGCGGGTTTTTCAGTAAATTCTAAGTTTTTCAGTGCAACTCACTCATATACTATGTACTACACTGTGCATTTCGTCTAATGAGGGTTTTTCAGTAAATTCTAAGTTTTTCAGTGCAACTCACTCATATACTATGTACTACACTGTGCATTTCCTCTAATGCGGGTTTTTCAGTAAATTCTAAGTTTTTCAGTGCAACTCACTCATATACAATGTACTACACTGTGCATTTCGTCTAATGCGGGTTTTTCAGTAAATTCTAAGTTTTTCAGTGCAACTCACTCATATACAATGTACTACACTGTGCATTTCGTCTAATGCGGGTTTTTCAGTAAATTCTAAGTTTTTCAGTGCAACTCACTCATATACAGTGTACTACACTGTGCATTTCTTCTAATGCGGGTTTTTCAGTAAATTCTAAGTTTTTCAGTGCAACTCACACATATACAATGTACTCCACTGTGCATTTCGTCTAATGCGGGTTTTTCAGTAAATTCTAAGTTTTTCAGTGCAACTCACTCATATACTATGTACTACACTGTGCATTTCGTCTAATGCGGGTTTTTCAGTAAATTCTAAGTTTTTCAGTGCAACTCACTCATATACAATGTACTACACTGTGCATTTCGTCTAATGCGGGTTTTTCAGTAAATTCTAAGTTTTTCAGTGCAACTCACTCATATACAATGTACTACACTGTGCATTTCGTCTAATGCGGGTTTTTCAGTAAATTCTAAGTTTTTCAGTGCAACTCACTCATATACAATGTACTACACTGTGCATTTCGTCTAATGCGGGTTTTCAGTAAATTCTAAGTTTTTCAGTGCAACTCACTCATATACAATGTACTACACTGTGCATTTCGTCTAATGCGGGTTTTTCAGTAAATTCTAAGTTTTTCAGTGCAACTCACTCATAATCAATATACGACACTGTGCATTTCGTCTAATGCGGGTTTTTCAGTAAATTCTAAGTTTTTCAGTGCAACTCACTCATATACAATGTACTACACTGTGCATTTCGTCTAATGCGGGTTTTTCAGTAAATTCTAAGTTTTTCAGTGCAACTCACTCATATACAATGTACTACACTGTGCATTTCGTCTAATGCGGGTTTTTCAGTAAATTCTAAGTTTTTCAGTGCAACTCACTCATATACAATATACTACACTGTGCATTTCGTCTAATGCGGGTTTTTCAGTAAATTCTAAGTTTTTCAGTGCAACTCACTCATATACTATGTACTACACTGTGCATTTCGTCTAATGCGGGTTTTTCAGTAAATTCTAAGTTTTTCAGTGCAACTCACTCATATACAATGTACTACACTGTGCATTTCGTCTAATGCGGGTTTTTCAGTAAATTCTAAGTTTTTCAGTGCAACTCACTCATATACAATGTACTACACTGTGCATTTCGTCTAATGCGGGTTTTTCAGTAAATTCTAAGTTTTTCAGTGCAACTCACTCATATACTATGTACTACACTGTGCATTTCGTCTAATGCGGGTTTTTCAGTAAATTCTAAGTTTTTCAGTGCAACTCACTCATATACAATGTACTACACTGTGCATTTCGTCTAATGCGGGTTTTTCAGTAAATTCTAAGTTTTTCAGTGCAACTCACTCATATACAATGTACTACACTGTGCATTTCGTCTAATGCGGGTTTTTCAGTAAATTCTAAGTTTTTCAGTGCAACTCACTCATATACAATGTACTACACTGTGCATTTCGTCTAATGCGGGTTTTCAGTAAATTCTAAGTTTTTCAGTGCAACTCACTCATATACAATGTACTACACTGTGCATTTCGTCTAATGCGGGTTTTTCAGTAAATTCTAAGTTTTTCAGTGCAACTCACTCATATACAATGTACTACACTGTGCATTTCGTCTAATGCGGGTTTTTCAGTAAATTCTAAGTTTTTCAGTGCAACTCCCTCATATACAATGTACTACAGTGTGCATTTCGTCTAATGCGGGTTTTTCAGTAAATTCTAAGTTGTTCAGTGCAACTCACTCATATACTATGTACTACACTGTGCATTTCGTCTAATGAGGGTTTTTCAGTAAATTCTAAGTTTTTCAGTGCAACTCACTCATATACAATGTACTACACTGTGCATTTCGTCTAATGCGGGTTTTTCAGTAAATTCTAAGTTTTTCAGTGCAACTCACTCATATACAATGTACTACACTGTGCATTTCGTCTAATGCGGGTTTTTCAGTAAATTCTAAGTTTTTCAGTGCAACTCACTCATAATCAATATAGGACACTGTGCATTTCGTCTAATGCGGGTTTTTCAGTAAATTCTAAGTTTTTCAGTGCAACTCACTCATATACAATGTACTACACTGTGCATTTCGTCTAATGCGGGTTTTTCAGTAAATTCTAAGTTTTTCAGTGCAACTCACTCATATACAATGTACTACACTGTGCATTTCGTCTAATGCGGGTTTTTCAGTAAATTCTAAGTTTTTCAGTGCAACTCACTCATATACAATATACTACACTGTGCATTTCGTCTAATGCGGGTTTTTCAGTAAATTCTAAGTTTTTCAGTGCAACTCACTCATATACTATGTACTACACTGTGCATTTCGTCTAATGCGGGTTTTTCAGTAAATTCTAAGTTTTTCAGTGCAACTCACTCATATACAATGTACTACACTGTACATTTCGTCTAATGCGGGTTTTTCAGTAAATTCTAAGTTTTTCAGTGCAACTCACTCATATACAATGTACTACACTGTGGATTTCGTCTAATGCGGGTTTTTCAGTAAATTCTAAGTTTTTCAGTGCAACTCACTCATATACAATATACTACACTGTGGATTTCGTCTAATTCGGGTTTTTCAGTAAATTCTAAGTTTTTCAGTGCAACTCACTCATATTCAATGTACTACACTGTGCATTTCGTCTAATGCGGGTTTTTCAGTAAATTCTAAGTTTTTCAGTGCAACTCACTCATATTCAATATACGACACTGTGCATTTCGTCTAATGCGGGTTTTTCAGTAAATTCTAAGTTTTTCAGTGCAACTCACTCATATACAATGTACTACACTGTGGATTTCGTCTAATGCGGGTTTTTCAGTAAATTCTAAGTTTTTCAGTGCAACTCACTCATATACAATGTACTACACTGTGCATTTCGTCTAATGCGGGTTTTTCAGTAAATTCTAAGTTTTTCAGTGCAACTAACTCATATACAATATACTACACTGTGGATTTCGTCTAATGCGGGTTTTTCAGTAAATTCTAAGTTTTTCAGTGCAACTCACTCATATACAATGTACTACACTGTGCATTTCGTCTAATGCGGGTTTTTCAGTAAATTCTAAGTTTTTCAGTGCAACTCCCTCATATACAATGTACTACAGTGTGCATTTCGTCTAATGCGGGTTTTTCAGTAAATTCTAAGTTTTTCAGTGCAACTCACTCATATACTATGTACTACACTGTGCATTTCGTCTAATGAGGGTTTTTCAGTAAATTCTAAGTTTTTCAGTGCAACTCACTCATATACTATGTACTACACTGTGCATTTCCTCTAATGCGGGTTTTTCAGTAAATTCTAAGTTTTTCAGTGCAACTCACTCATATACAATGTACTACACTGTGCATTTCGTCTAATGCGGGTTTTTCAGTAAATTCTAAGTTTTTCAGTGCAACTCACTCATATACAATGTACTACACTGTGCATTTCGTCTAATGCGGGTTTTTCAGTAAATTCTAAGTTTTTCAGTGCAACTCACTCATATACAGTGTACTACACTGTGCATTTCGTCTAATGCGGGTTTTTCAGTAAATTCTAAGTTTTTCAGTGCAACTCACACATATACAATGTACTCCACTGTGCATTTCGTCTAATGCGGGTTTTTCAGTAAATTCTAAGTTTTTCAGTGCAACTCACTCATATACTATGTACTACACTGTGCATTTCGTCTAATGCGGGTTTTTCAGTAAATTCTAAGTTTTTCAGTGCAACTCACTCATATACAATGTACTACACTGTGCATTTCGTCTAATGCGGGTTTTTCAGTAAATTCTAAGTTTTTCAGTGCAACTCACTCATATACAATGTACTACACTGTGCATTTCGTCTAATGCGGGTTTTTCAGTAAATTCTAAGTTTTTCAGTGCAACTCACTCATATACAATGTACTACACTGTGCATTTCGTCTAATGCGGGTTTTTCAGTAAATTCTAAGTTTTTCAGTGCAACTCACTCATATACAATGTACTACACTGTGCATTTCGTCTAATGCGGGTTTTCAGTAAATTCTAAGTTTTTCAGTGCAACTCACTCATATACAATGTACTACACTGTGCATTTCGTCTAATGCGGGTTTTTCAGTAAATTCTAAGTTTTTCAGTGCAACTCACTCATATACAATGTACTACACTGTGCATTTCGTCTAATGCGGGTTTTCAGTAAATTCTAAGTTTTTCAGTGCAACTCACTCATATACAATGTACTACACTGTGCATTTCGTCTAATGCGGGTTTTTCAGTAAATTCTAAGTTTTTCAGTGCAACTCCCTCATATAAAATGTACTACAGTGTGCATTTCGTCTAATGCGGGTTTTTCAGTAAATTCTAAGTTTTTCAGTGCAACTCACTCATATACTATGTACTACACTGTGCATTTCGTCTAATGAGGGTTTTTCAGTAAATTCTAAGTTTTTCAGTGCAACTCACTCATATACTATGTACTACACTGTGCATTTCCTCTAATGCGGGTTTTTCAGTAAATTCTAAGTTTTTCAGTGCAACTCACTCATATACAATGTACTACACTGTGCATTTCGTCTAATGCGGGTTTTTCAGTAAATTCTAAGTTTTTCAGTGCAACTCACTCATATACAATGTACTACACTGTGCATTTCGTCTAATGCGGGTTTTTCAGTAAATTCTAAGTTTTTCAGTGCAACTCACTCATATACAGTGTACTACACTGTGCATTTCGTCTAATGCGGGTTTTTCAGTAAATTCTAAGTTTTTCAGTGCAACTCACACATATACAATGTACTCCACTGTGCATTTCGTCTAATGCGGGTTTTTCAGTAAATTCTAAGTTTTTCAGTGCAACTCACTCATATACTATGTACTACACTGTGCATTTCGTCTAATGCATGTTTTTCAGTAAATTCTAAGTTTTTCAGTGCAACTCACTCATATACAATGTACTACACTGTGCATTTCGTCTAATGCCGGTTTTTCAGTAAATTCTAAGTTTTTCAGTGCAATTCACTCATATACAATGTACTACACTGTGCATTTCGTCTAATGCGGGTTTTTCAGTAAATTCTAAGTTTTTCAGTGCAACTCCCTCATATACAATGTACTACAGTGTGCATTTCGTCTAATGCGGGTTTTTCAGTAAATTCTAAGTTTTTCAGTGCAACTCACTCATATACTATGTACTACACTGTGCATTTCGTCTAATGAGGGTTTTTCAGTAAATTCTAAGTTTTTCAGTGCAACTCACTCATATACTATGTACTACACTGTGCATTTCCTCTAATGCGGGTTTTTCAGTAAATTCTAAGTTTTTCAGTGCAACTCACTCATATACAATGTACTACACTGTGCATTTCGTCTAATGCGGGTTTTTCAGTAAATTCTAAGTTTTTCCATGCAACTCACTCATATACAATGTACTACACTGTGCATTTCGTCTAATGCGGGTTTTTCAGTAAATTCTAAGTTTTTCAGTGCAACTCAATCATATACAGTGTACTACACTGTGCATTTCGTCTAATGCGGGTTTTTCAGTAAATTCTAAGTTTTTCAGTGCAACTCACACATATACAATGTACTCCACTGTGCATTTCGTCTAATGCGGGTTTTTCAGTAAATTCTAAGTTTTTCAGTGCAACTCACTCATATACTATGTACTACACTGTGCATTTCGTCTAATGCAGGTTTTTCAGTAAATTCTAAGTTTTTCAGTGCAACTCACTCATATACATTGTACTACACTGTGCATTTCGTCTAATGCGGGTTTTTCAGTAAATTCTAAGTTTTTCAGTGCAACTCACTCATATACAATGTACTACACTGTGCATTTCGTCTAATGCGGGTTTTTCAGTAAATTCTAAGTTTTTCAGTGCAACTCACTCATATACAATGTACTACACTGTGCATTTCGTCTAATGCGGGTTTTCAGTAAATTCTAAGTTTTTCAGTGCAACTCACTCATATACAATGTACTACACTGTGCATTTCGTCTAATGCGGGTTTTTCAGTAAATTCTAAGTTTTTCAGTGCAACTCACACATATACAATATACTCCACTGTGCATTTCGTCTAATGCGGGTTTTTCAGTAAATTCTAAGTTTTCCAGTGCAACTCACTCATATACTATGTACTACACTGTGCATTTCGTCTAATGCATGTTTTTCAGTAAATTCTAAATTTTTCAGTGCAACTCACTCATATACAATGTACTACACTGTGCATTTCGTCTAATGCGGGTTTTTCAGTAAATTCTAAGTTTTTCAGTGCAACTCACTCATATACAATGTACTACACTGTGCATTTCGTCTAATGCGGGTTTTTCAGTAAATTCTAAGTTTTTCAGTGCAACTCACTCATATACAATGTACTACACTGTGCATTTCGTCTAATGCGGGTTTTCAGTAAATTCTAAGTTTTTCAGTGCAACTCACTCATATACAATGTACTACACTGTGCATTTCGTCTAATGAGGGTTTTTCAGTAAATTCTAAGTTTTTCAGTGCAACTCACTCATATACAATGTACTACACTGTGCATTTCGTCTAAAGCGGGTTTTTCAGTAAATTCTAAGTTTTTCAGTGCAACTCACTCATATACAATGTACTACACTGTGCATTTCGTCTAATGCGGGTTTTTCAGTAAATTCTAAGTTTTTCAGTGCAACTCACTCATATACAATGTACTACACTGTGCATTTCTTCTAATGCGGGTTTTTCAGTAAATTCTAAGTTTTTCAGTGCAACTCACTCATATACAATGTACTACACTGTGCATTTCGTCTAATGCGGGTTTTTCAGTAAATTCTAAGTTTTTCAGTGCAACTCACTCATATACAATGTACTACACTGTGCATTTCGTCTAATGCGGGTTTTTCAGTAAATTCTAAGTTTTTCAGTGCAACTCACTCATATACAATGTACTACACTGTGCATTTCGTCTAATGCGGGTTTTTCAGTAAATTCTAAGTTTTTCAGTGCAACTCACTCATATACAATGTACTACACTGTGCATTTCGTCTAATGCGGGTTTTTCAGTAAATTCTAAGTTTTTCAGTGCAACTCACTCATATACAATGTACTACACTGTGCATTTCGTCTAATGCGGGTTTTTCAGTAAATTCTAAGTTTTTCAGTGCAACTCACTCATATAGAATGTACTACACTGTGCATTTCGTCTAATGCGGGTTTTTCAGTAAATTCTAAGTTTTTCAGTGCAACTCACTCATATACAATGTACTATACTGTGCATTTCGTCTAATGCGGGTTTTTCAGTAAATTCTAAGTTTTTCAGTGCAACTCACTCATATACAATGTACTACACTGTGCATTTCGTCTAATGCGGGTTTTTCAGTAAATTCTAAGTTTTTCAGTGCAACTCACTCATATACAATGTACTACACTGTGCATTTCGTCTAATGCGGGTTTTTCAGTAAATTCTAAGTTTTTCAGTGCAACTCACTCATATACTATGTACTACACTGTGCATTTCGTCTAATGCGGGTTTTTCAGTAAATTCTAAGTTTTTCAGTGCAACTCACTCATATAATATGTACTACACTGTGCATTTCGTCTAATGCGGGTTTTTCAGTAAATTCTAAGTTTTTCAGTGCAACTCACTCATATACAATGTACTACACTGTGCATTTCGTCTAATGCGGGTTTTTCAGTAAATTCTAAGTTTTTCAGTGCAACTCACTCATATACAATGTACTACACTGTGCATTTCGTCTAATGCGGGTTTTTCAGTAAATTCTAAGTTTTTCAGTGCAACTCACTCATATACAATGTACTACACTGTGCATTTCGTCTAATGCGGGTTTTTCAGTAAATTCTAAGTTTTTCAGTGCAACTCACTCATATACAATGTACTACACTGTGCATTTCGTCTAATGCGGGTTTTTCAGTAAATTCTAAGTTTTTCAGTGCAACTCACTCATATACAATGTACTACACTGTGCATTTCGTCTAATGCGGGTTTTTCAGTAAATTCTAAGTTTTTCAGTGCAACTCACTCATATACAATGTACTACACTGTGCATTTCGTCTAATGCGGGTTTTTCGGTAAATTCTAAGTTTTTCAGTGCAACTCACTCATATACAATGTACTACAATGTGCATTTCGTCTAATGCGGGTTTTTCGGTAAATTCTAAGTTTTTCAGTGCAACTCACTCATATACAATGTACTACACTGTGCATTTTGTCTAATGCGGGTTTTTCGGTAAATTCTAAGTTTTTCAGTGCAACTCACTCATATACAATGTACTACACTGTGCATTTCGTCTAATGCGGGTTTTTCGGTAAATTCTAAGTTTTTCAGTGCAACTCACTCATATACAATGTACTACACTGTGCATTTCGTCTAATGCGGGTTTTTCAGTAAATTCTAAGTTTTTCAGTGCAACTCTCTCATATACAATGTACTACACTGTGCATTTCGTCTAATGCGGGTTTTTCAGTAAATTCTAAGTTTTTCAGTGCAACTCACTCATATACTATGTACTACACTGTGCATTTTGTCTAATGCGGGTTTTTCAGTAAATTCTAAGTTTTTCAGTGCAACTCACTCATATACTATGTACTACACTGTGCATTTCGTCTAATGCGGGTTTTTCAGTAAATTCTAAGTTTTTCAGTGCAACTCACTCATATAGAATGTACTACACTGTGCATTTCGTCTAATGCGGGTTTTTCAGTAAATTCTAAGTTTTTCAGTGCAACTCACTCATATACAATGTACTACACTGTGCATTTCGTCTAATGCGGGTTTTTCAGTAAATTCTAAGTTTTTCAGTGCAACTCACTCATGTACAATGTACTACACTGTGCATTTCGTCTAATGCGGGTTTTTCAGTAAATTCTAAGTTTTTCAGTGCAACTCACTCATGTACAATGTACTACACTGTGCATTTCGTCTAATGCGGGTTTTTCAGTAAATTCTAAGTTTTTCAGTGCAACTCACTCATATACAATGTACTACACTGTGCATTTCGTCTAATGCGGGTTTTTCAGTAAATTCTAAGTTTTTCAGTGCAACTCACTCATATACAATGTACTATACTGTGCATTTCGTCTAATGCGGGTTTTTCGGTAAATTCTAAGTTTTTCAGTGCAACTCACTCATATACAATGTACTACACTGTGCATTTCGTCTAATGCGGGTTTTTCGGTAAATTCTAAGTTTTTCAGTGCAACTCACTCATATACAATGTACTTCACTGTGCATTTCGTCTAATGCGGGTTTTTTAGTAAATTCTAAGTTTTTCAGTGCAACTCACTCATATACAATGTACTACACTGTGCATTTCGTCTAATGCGGGTTTTTCAGTAAATTCTAAGTTTTTCAGTGCAACTCACTCATATACAATGTACTACACTGTGCATTTCGTCTAATGCGGGTTTTTCAGTAAATTCTAAGTTTTTCAGTGCAACTCACTCATATACAATGTACTACACTGTGCATTTCGTCTAATGCGGGTTTTTCAGTAAATTCTAAGTTTTTCAGTGCAACTCACTCATATACAATGTACTACACTGTGCATTTCGTCTAATGCGGGTTTTTCAGTAAATTCTAAGTTTTTCAGTGCAACTCACTCATATACAATGTACTACACTGTGCATTTCGTCTAATGCGGGTTTTTCAGTAAATTCTAAGTTTTTCAGTGCAACTCACTCATATACAATGTACTACACTGTGCATTTCGTCTAATGCGGGTTTTTCAGTAAATTCTAAGTTTTTCAGTGCAACTCACTCATATACAATGTACTACACTGTGCATTTCGTCTAATGCGGGTTTTTCAGTAAATTCTAAGTTTTTCAGTGCAACTCACTCATATACAATGTACTACACTGTGCATTTCGTCTAATGCGGGTTTTTCGGTAAATTCTAAGTTTTTCAGTGCAACTCACTCATATACAATGTACTACACTGTGCATTTCGTCTAATGCGGGTTTTTCGGTAAATTCTAAGTTTTTCAGTGCAACTCACTCATATACAATGTACTACACTGTGCATTTCATCTAATGCGGGTTTTTCGGTAAATTCTAAGTTTTTCAGTGCAACTCACTCATATACAATGTACTACACTGTGCATTTCGTCTAATGCGGGTTTTTCGGTAAATTCTAAGTTTTTCAGTGCAACTCACTCATATACAATGTACTACACTGTGCATTTCGTCTAATGCGGGTTTTTCGGTAAATTCTAAGTTTTTCAGTGTAACTCACTCATATACAATGTACTACACTGTGCATTTCGTCTAATGCGGGTTTTTCAGTAAATTCTAAGTTTTTCAGTGCAACTCACTCATATACAATGTACTACACTGTGCATTTCGTCTAATGCGGGTTTTTCAGTAAATTCTAAGTTTTTCAGTGCAACTCACTCATATACAATGTACTACACTGTGCATTTCGTCTAATGCGGGTTTTTCAGTAAATTCTAAGTTTTTCAGTGCAACTCTCTCATATACAATGTACTACACTGTGCATTTCGTCTAATGCGGGTTTTTCAGTAAATTCTAAGTTTTTCAGTGCAACTCACTCATATACTATGTACTACACTGTGCATTTCGTCTAATGCGGGTTTTTCAGTAAATTCTAAGTTTTTCAGTGCAACTCACTCATATACTATGTACTACACTGTGCATTTCGTCTAATGCGGGTTTTTCAGTAAATTCTAAGTTTTTCAGTGCAACTCACTCATATAGAATGTACTACACTGTGCATTTCGTCTAATGCGGGTTTTTCAGTAAATTCTAAGTTTTTCAGAGCAACTCACTCATATACAATGTACTACACTGTGCATTTCGTCTAATGCGGGTTTTTCAGTAAATTCTAAGTTTTTCAGTGCAACTCACTCATATACAATGTACTACACTGTGCATTTCGTCTAATGCGGGTTTTTCAGTAAATTCTAAGTTTTTCAGTGCAACTCACTCATATACAATGTACTACACTGTGCATTTCGTCTAATGCGGGTTTTTCGGTAAATTCTAAGTTTTTCAGTGCAACTCACTCATATACAATGTACTTCACTGTGCATTTCGTCTAATGCGGGTTTTTCAGTAAATTCTAAATTTTTCAGTGCAACTCACTCATATACAATGTACTACACTGTGCATTTCGTCTAATGCGGGTTTTTCAGTAAATTCTAAGTTTTTCAGTGCAACTCACTCATATACAATGTACTACACTGTGCATTTCGTCTAATGCGGGTTTTTCAGTAAATTCTAAGTTTTTCAGTGCAACTCACTCATATACAATGTACTACACTGTGCATTTCGTCTAATGCGGGTTTTTCAGTAAATTCTAAGTTTTTCAGTGCAACTCACTCATATACAATGTACTACACTGTGCATTTCGTCTAATGCGGGTTTTTCAGTAAATTCTAAGTTTTTCAGTGCAACTCTCTCATATACAATGTACTACACTGTGCATTTCGTCTAATGCGGGTTTTTCAGTAAATTCTAAGTTTTTCAGTGCAACTCACTCATATACTATGTACTACACTGTGCATTTTGTCTAATGCGGGTTTTTCAGTAAATTCTAAGTTTTTCAGTGCAACTCACTCATATACTATGTACTACACTGTGCATTTCGTCTAATGCGGGTTTTTCAGTAAATTCTAAGTTTTTCAGTGCAACTCACTCATATAGAATGTACTACACTGTGCATTTCGTCTAATGCGGGTTTTTCAGTAAATTCTAAGTTTTTCAGTGCAACTCACTCATATACAATGTACTACACTGTGCATTTCGTCTAATGCGGGTTTTTCGGTAAATTCTAAGTTTTTCAGTGTAACTCACTCATATACAATGTACTACACTGTGCATTTCGTCTAATGCGGGTTTTTCAGTAAATTCTAAGTTTTTCAGTGCAACTCACTCATATACAATGTACTACACTGTGCATTTCGTCTAATGCGGGTTTTTCAGTAAATTCTAAGTTTTTCAGTGCAACTCACTCATATACAATGTACTACACTGTGCATTTCGTCTAATGCGGGTTTTTCAGTAAATTCTAAGTTTTTCAGTGCAACTCTCTCATATACAATGTACTACACTGTGCATTTCGTCTAATGCGGGTTTTTCAGTAAATTCTAAGTTTTTCAGTGCAACTCACTCATATACTATGTACTACACTGTGCATTTCGTCTAATGCGGGTTTTTCAGTAAATTCTAAGTTTTTCAGTGCAACTCACTCATATACTATGTACTACACTGTGCATTTCGTCTAATGCGGGTTTTTCAGTAAATTCTAAGTTTTTCAGTGCAACTCACTCATATAGAATGTACTACACTGTGCATTTCGTCTAATGCGGGTTTTTCAGTAAATTCTAAGTTTTTCAGAGCAACTCACTCATATACAATGTACTACACTGTGCATTTCGTCTAATGCGGGTTTTTCAGTAAATTCTAAGTTTTTCAGTGCAACTCACTCATATACAATGTACTACACTGTGCATTTCGTCTAATGCGGGTTTTTCAGTAAATTCTAAGTTTTTCAGTGCAACTCACTCATGTACAATGTACTACACTGTGCATTTCGTATAATGCAGGTTTTTCAGTAAATTCTAAGTTTTTCAGTGCAACTCACTCATATACAATGTACTACACTGTGCATTTCGTCTAATGCGGGTTTTTCACTAAATTCTAAGTTTTTCAGTGCAACTCACTCATATACAATGTACTACACTGTGCATTTCGTCTAATGCGGGTTTTTCAGTAAATTCTAAGTTTTTCAGTGCAACTCACTCATATACAATGTACTACACTGTGCATTTCGTCTAATGCGGGTTTTTCGGTAAATTCTAAGTTTTTCAGTGCAACTCACTCATATACAATGTACTTCACTGTGCATTTCGTCTAATGCGGGTTTTTCAGTAAATTCTAAATTTTTCAGTGCAACTCACTCATATACAATGTACTACACTGTGCATTTCGTCTAATGCGGGTTTTTCAGTAAATTCTAAGTTTTTCAGTGCAACTCACTCATATACAATGTACTACACTGTGCATTTCGTCTAATGCGGGTTTTTCAGTAAATTCTAAGTTTTTCAGTGCAACTCACTCATATACAATGTACTACACTGTGCATTTCGTCTAATGCGGGTTTTTCAGTAAATTCTAAGTTTTTCAGTGCAACTCACTCATATACAATGTACTACACTGTGCATTTCGTCTAATGCGGGTTTTTCAGTAAATTCTAAGTTTTTCAGTGCAACTCTCTCATATACAATGTACTACACTGTGCATTTCGTCTAATGCGGGTTTTTCAGTAAATTCTAAGTTTTTCAGTGCAACTCACTCTTATACTATGTACTACACTGTGCATTTTGTCTAATGCGGGTTTTTCAGTAAATTCTAAGTTTTTCAGTGCAACTCACTCATATACTATGTACTACACTGTGCATTTCGTTTAATGCGGGTTTTTCAGTAAATTCTAAGTTTTTCAGTGCAACTCACTCATATAGAATGTACTACACTGTGCATTTCGTCTAATGCGGGTTTTTCAGTAAATTCTAAGTTTTTCAGAGCAACTCACTCATATACAATGTACTACACTGTGCATTTCGTCTAATGCGGGTTTTTCAGTAAATTCTAAGTTTTTCAGTGCAACTCACTCATATACAATGTACTACACTGTGCATTTCGTCTAATGCGGGTTTTTCAGTAAATTCTAAGTTTTTCAGTGCAACTCACTCATATACAATGTACTACACTGTGCATTTCGTCTAATGCGGGTTTTTCGGTAAATTCTAAGTTTTTCAGTGCAACTCACTCATATACAATGTACTTCACTGTGCATTTCGTCTAATGCGGGTTTTTCAGTAAATTCTAAATTTTTCAGTGCAACTCACTCATATACAATGTACTACACTGTGCATTTCGTCTAATGCGGGTTTTTCAGTAAATTCTAAGTTTTTCAGTGCAACTCACTCATATACAATGTACTACACTGTGCATTTCGTCTAATGCGGGTTTTTCAGTAAATTCTAAGTTTTTCAGTGCAACTCACTCATATACAATGTACTACACTGTGCATTTCGTCTAATGCGGGTTTTTCAGTAAATTCTAAGTTTTTCAGTGCAACTCACTCATATACAATGTACTACACTGTGCATTTCGTCTAATGCGGGTTTTTCAGTAAATTCTAAGTTTTTCAGTGCAACTCTCTCATATACAATGTACTACACTGTGCATTTCGTCTAATGCGGGGTTTTTCAGTAAATTCTAAGTTTTTCAGTGCAACTCACTCATATACTATGTACTACACTGTGCATTTTGTCTAATGCGGGTTTTTCAGTAAATTCTAAGTTTTTCAGTGCAACTCACTCATATACTATGTACTACACTGTGCATTTCGTCTAATGCGGGTTTTTCAGTAAATTCTAAGTTTTTCAGTGCAACTCACTCATATAGAATGTACTACACTGTGCATTTCGTCTAATGCGGGTTTTTCAGTAAATTCTAAGTTTTTCAGTGCAACTCACTCATATACAATGTACTACACTGTGCATTTCGTCTAATGCGGGTTTTTCGGTAAATTCTAAGTTTTTCAGTGTAACTCACTCATATACAATGTACTACACTGTGCATTTCGTCTAATGCGGGTTTTTCAGTAAATTCTAAGTTTTTCAGTGCAACTCACTCATATACAATGTACTACACTGTGCATTTCGTCTAATGCGGGTTTTTCAGTAAATTCTAAGTTTTTCAGTGCAACTCACTCATATACAATGTACTACACTGTGCATTTCGTCTAATGCGGGTTTTTCAGTAAATTCTAAGTTTTTCAGTGCAACTCTCTCATATACAATGTACTACACTGTGCATTTCGTCTAATGCGGGTTTTTCAGTAAATTCTAAGTTTTTCAGTGCAACTCACTCATATACTATGTACTACACTGTGCATTTCGTCTAATGCGGGTTTTTCAGTAAATTCTAAGTTTTTCAGTGCAACTCACTCATATACTATGTACTACACTGTGCATTTCGTCTAATGCGGGTTTTTCAGTAAATTCTAAGTTTTTCAGTGCAACTCACTCATATAGAATGTACTACACTGTGCATTTCGTCTAATGCGGGTTTTTCAGTAAATTCTAAGTTTTTCAGAGCAACTCACTCATATACAATGTACTACACTGTGCATTTCGTCTAATGCGGGTTTTTCAGTAAATTCTAAGTTTTTCAGTGCAACTCACTCATATACAATGTACTACACTGTGCATTTCGTCTAATGCGGGTTTTTCAGTAAATTCTAAGTTTTTCAGTGCAACTCACTCATGTACAATGTACTACACTGTGCATTTCGTATAATGCAGGTTTTTCAGTAAATTCTAAGTTTTTCAGTGCAACTCACTCATATACAATGTACTACACTGTGCATTTCGTCTAATGCGGGTTTTTCACTAAATTCTAAGTTTTTCAGTGCAACTCACTCATATACAATGTACTACACTGTGCATTTCGTCTAATGCGGGTTTTTCAGTAAATTCTAAGTTTTTCAGTGCAACTCACTCATATACAATGTACTACACTGTGCATTTCGTCTAATGCGGGTTTTTCGGTAAATTCTAAGTTTTTCAGTGCAACTCACTCATATACAATGTACTTCACTGTGCATTTCGTCTAATGCGGGTTTTTCAGTAAATTCTAAATTTTTCAGTGCAACTCACTCATATACAATGTACTACACTGTGCATTTCGTCTAATGCGGGTTTTTCAGTAAATTCTAAGTTTTTCAGTGCAACTCACTCATATACAATGTACTACACTGTGCATTTCGTCTAATGCGGGTTTTTCAGTAAATTCTAAGTTTTTCAGTGCAACTCACTCATATACAATGTACTACACTGTGCATTTCGTCTAATGCGGGTTTTTCAGTAAATTCTAAGTTTTTCAGTGCAACTCACTCATATACAATGTACTACACTGTGCATTTCGTCTAATGCGGGTTTTTCAGTAAATTCTAAGTTTTTCAGTGCAACTCTCTCATATACAATGTACTACACTGTGCATTTCGTCTAATGCGGGTTTTTCAGTAAATTCTAAGTTTTTCAGTGCAACTCACTCTTATACTATGTACTACACTGTGCATTTTGTCTAATGCGGGTTTTTCAGTAAATTCTAAGTTTTTCAGTGCAACTCACTCATATACTATGTACTACACTGTGCATTTCGTTTAATGCGGGTTTTTCAGTAAATTCTAAGTTTTTCAGTGCAACTCACTCATATAGAATGTACTACACTGTGCATTTCGTCTAATGCGGGTTTTTCAGTAAATTCTAAGTTTTTCAGTGCAACTCACTCATATACAATGTACTACACTGTGCATTTCGTCTAATGCGGGTTTTTCAGTAAATTCTAAGTTTTTCAGTGCAACTCACTCATGTACAATGTACTACACTGTGCATTTCGTCTAATGCGGGTTTTTCAGTAAATTCTAAGTTTTTCAGTGCAACTCACTCATGTACAATGTACTACACTGTGCATTTTGTCTAATGCGGGTTTTTCAGTAAATTCTAAGTTTTTCAGTGCAACTCACTCATATACAATGTACTACACTGTGCATTTCGTCTAATGCGGGTTTTTCAGTAAATTCTAAGTTTTTCAGTGCAACTCACTCATATACAATGTACTATACTGTGCATTTCGTCTAATGCGGGTTTTTCGGTAAATTCTAAGTTTTTCAGTGCAACTCACTCATATACAATGTACTACACTGTGCATTTCGTCTAATGCGGGTTTTTCGGTAAATTCTAAGTTTTTCAGTGCAACTCACTCATATACAATGTACTTCACTGTGCATTTCGTCTAATGCGGGTTTTTTAGTAAATTCTAAGTTTTTCAGTGCAACTCACTCATATACAATGTACTACACTCTGCATTTCGTCTAATGCGGGTTTTTCAGTAAATTCTAAGTTTTTCAGTGCAACTCACTCATATACAATGTACTACACTGTGCATTTCGTCTAATGCGGGTTTTTCAGTAAATTCTAAGTTTTTCAGTGCAACTCACTCATATACAATGTACTACACTGTGCATTTCGTCTAATGCGGGTTTTTCAGTAAATTCTAAGTTTTTCAGTGCAACTCACTCATATACAATGTACTACACTGTGCATTTCGTCTAATGCGGGTTTTTCAGTAAATTCTAAGTTTTTCAGTGCAACTCACTCATATAGAATGTACTACACTGTGCATTTCGTCTAATGCGGGTTTTTCAGTAAATTCTAAGTTTTTCAGAGCAACTCACTCATATACAATGTACTACACTGTGCATTTCGTCTAATGCGGGTTTTTCAGTAAATTCTAAGTTTTTCAGTGCAACTCACTCATATACAATGTACTACACTGTGCATTTCGTCTAATGCGGGTTTTTCAGTAAATTCTAAGTTTTTCAGTGCAACTCACTCATGTACAATGTACTACACTGTGCATTTCGTATAATGCAGGTTTTTCAGTAAATTCTAAGTTTTTCAGTGCAACTCACTCATATACAATGTACTACACTGTGCATTTCGTCTAATGCGGGTTTTTCACTAAATTCTAAGTTTTTCAGTGCAACTCACTCATATACAATGTACTACACTGTGCATTTCGTCTAATGCGGGTTTTTCAGTAAATTCTAAGTTTTTCAGTGCAACTCACTCATATACAATGTACTACACTGTGCATTTCGTCTAATGCGGGTTTTTCGGTAAATTCTAAGTTTTTCAGTGCAACTCACTCATATACAATGTACTTCACTGTGCATTTCGTCTAATGCGGGTTTTTCAGTAAATTCTAAATTTTTCAGTGCAACTCACTCATATACAATGTACTACACTGTGCATTTCGTCTAATGCGGGTTTTTCAGTAAATTCTAAGTTTTTCAGTGCAACTCACTCATATACAATGTACTACACTGTGCATTTCGTCTAATGCGGGTTTTTCAGTAAATTCTAAGTTTTTCAGTGCAACTCACTCATATACAATGTACTACACTGTGCATTTCGTCTAATGCGGGTTTTTCAGTAAATTCTAAGTTTTTCAGTGCAACTCACTCATATACAATGTACTACACTGTGCATTTCGTCTAATGCGGGTTTTTCAGTAAATTCTAAGTTTTTCAGTGCAACTCTCTCATATACAATGTACTACACTGTGCATTTCGTCTAATGCGGGTTTTTCAGTAAATTCTAAGTTTTTCAGTGCAACTCACTCTTATACTATGTACTACACTGTGCATTTCGTCTAATGCGGGTTTTTCAGTAAATTCTAAGTTTTTCAGTGCAACTCACTCATATACTATGTACTACACTGTGCATTTCGTCTAATGCGGGTTGTTCAGTAAATTCTAAGTTTTTCAGTGCAACTCACTCATATAGAATGTACTACACTGTGCATTTCGTCTAATGCGGGTTTTTCAGTAAATTCTAAGTTTTTCAGTGCAACTCACTCATATACAATGTACTACACTGTGCATTTCGTCTAATGCGGGTTTTTCAGTAAATTCTAAGTTTTTCAGTGCAACTCACTCATGTACAATGTACTACACTGTGCATTTCGTCTAATGCGGGTTTTTCAGTAAATTCTAAGTTTTTCAGTGCAACTCACTCATGTACAATGTACTACACTGTGCATTTCGTCTAATGCGGGTTTTTCAGTAAATTCTAAGTTTTTCAGTGCAACTCACTCATATACAATGTACTACACTGTGCATTTCGTCTAATGCGGGTTTTTCAGTAAATTCTAAGTTTTTCAGTGCAACTCACTCATATACAATGTACTACACTGTGCATTTCGTCTAATGCGGGTTTTTCGGTAAATTCTAAGTTTTTCAGTGCAACTCACTCATATACAATGTACTACACTGTGCATTTCGTCTAATGCGGGTTTTTCGGTAAATTCTAAGTTTTTCAGTGCAACTCACTCATATACAATGTACTTCACTGTGCATTTCGTCTAATGCGGGTTTTTTAGTAAATTCTAAGTTTTTCAGTGCAACTCACTCATATACAATGTACTACACTCTGCATTTCGTCTAATGCGGGTTTTTCAGTAAATTCTAAGTTTTTCAGTGCAACTCACTCATATACAATGTACTACACTGTGCATTTCGTCTAATGCGGGTTTTTCAGTAAATTCTAAGTTTTTCAGTGCAACTCACTCATATACAATGTACTACACTGTGCATTTCGTCTAATGCGGGTTTTTCAGTAAATTCTAAGTTTTTCAGTGCAACTCACTCATATACAATGTACTACACTGTGCATTTCGTCTAATGCGGGTTTTTCAGTAAATTCTAAGTTTTTCAGTGCAACTCACTCATATACAATGTACTACACTGTGCATTTCGTCTAATGCGGGTTTTTCAGTAAATTCTAAGTTTTTCAGTGCAACTCACTCATATACAATGTACTACACTGTGCATTTCGTCTAATGCGGGTTTTTCAGTAAATTCTAAGTTTTTCAGTGCAACTCACTCATATACAATGTACTACACTGTGCATTTCGTCTAATGCGGGTTTTTCAGTAAATTCTAAGTTTTTCAGTGCAACTCACTCATATACAATGTACTACACTGTGCATTTCGTCTAATGCGGGTTTTTCAGTAAATTCTAAGTTTTTCAGTGCAACTCACTCATATACAATGTACTACACTGTGCATTTCGTCTAATGCGGGTTTTTCAGTAAATTCTAAGTTTTTCAGTGCAACTCACTCATATACAATGTACTACACAGTGCATTTCGTCTAATGCGGGTTTTTCGGTAAATTCTAAGTTTTTCAGTGCAACTCACTCATATACAATGTACTACACTGTGCATTTCGTCTAATGCGGGTTTTTCGGTAAATTCTAAGTTTTTCAGTGCAACTCACTCATATACAATGTACTACACTGTGCATTTCGTCTAATGCGGGCTTTTCGGTAAATTCTAAGTTTTTCAGTGCAACTCACTCATATACAATGTACTACACTGTGCATTTCGTCTAATGCGGGTTTTTCGGTAAATTCTAAGTTTTTCAGTGCAACTCACTCATATACAATGTACTACACTGTGCATTTCGTCTAATGCGGGTTTTTCGGTAAATTCTAAGTTTTTCAGTGCAACTCACTCATATACAATGTACTACACTGTGCATTTCGTCTAATGCGGGTTTTTCAGTAAATTCTAAGTTTTTCAGTGCAACTCACTCATATACAATGTACTACACTGTGCATTTCGTCTAATGCGGGTTTTTCAGTAAATTCTAAGTTTTTCAGTGCAACTCACTCATATACAATGTACTACACTGTGCATTTCGTCTAATGCGGGTTTTTCAGTAAATTCTAAGTTTTTCAGTGCAACTCTCTCATATACAATGTACTACACTGTGCATTTCGTCTAATGCGGGTTTTTCAGTAAATTCTAAGTTTTTCAGTGCAACTCACTCATATACTATGTACTACACTGTGCATTTCGTCTAATGCGGGTTTTTCAGTAAATTCTAAGTTTTTCAGTGCAACTCACTCATATACTATGTACTACACTGTGCATTTCGTCTAATGCGGGTTTTTCAGTAAATTCTAAGTTTTTCAGTGCAACTCACTCATATAGAATGTACTACACTGTGCATTTCGTCTAATGCGGGTTTTTCAGTAAATTCTAAGTTTTTCAGAGCAACTCACTCATATACAATGTACTACACTGTGCATTTCGTCTAATGCGGGTTTTTCAGTAAATTCTAAGTTTTTCAGTGCAACTCACTCATATACAATGTACTACACTGTGCATTTCGTCTAATGCGGGTTTTTCAGTAAATTCTAAGTTTTTCAGTGCAACTCACTCATGTACAATGTACTACACTGTGCATTTCGTATAATGCAGGTTTTTCAGTAAATTCTAAGTTTTTCAGTGCAACTCACTCATATACAATGTACTACACTGTGCATTTCGTCTAATGCGGGTTTTTCACTAAATTCTAAGTTTTTCAGTGCAACTCACTCATATACAATGTACTACACTGTGCATTTCGTCTAATGCGGGTTTTTCAGTAAATTCTAAGTTTTTCAGTGCAACTCACTCATATACAATGTACTACACTGTGCATTTCGTCTAATGCGGGTTTTTCGGTAAATTCTAAGTTTTTCAGTGCAACTCACTCATATACAATGTACTTCACTGTGCATTTCGTCTAATGCGGGTTTTTCAGTAAATTCTAAATTTTTCAGTGCAACTCACTCATATACAATGTACTACACTGTGCATTTCGTCTAATGCGGGTTTTTCAGTAAATTCTAAGTTTTTCAGTGCAACTCACTCATATACAATGTACTACACTGTGCATTTCGTCTAATGCGGGTTTTTCAGTAAATTCTAAGTTTTTCAGTGCAACTCACTCATATACAATGTACTACACTGTGCATTTCGTCTAATGCGGGTTTTTCAGTAAATTCTAAGTTTTTCAGTGCAACTCACTCATATACAATGTACTACACTGTGCATTTCGTCTAATGCGGGTTTTTCAGTAAATTCTAAGTTTTTCAGTGCAACTCACTCATATACAATGTACTACACTGTGCATTTCGTCTAATGCGGGTTTTTCAGTAAATTCTAAGTTTTTCAGTGCAACTCACTCATATACAATGTACTACAGTGTGCATTTCGTCTAATGTGGGTTTTCAGTAAATTCTAAGTTTTTCAGTGCAACTCACTCATATACAATGTACTACACTGTGCATTTCGTCTAATGCGGGTTTTTCAGTAAATTCTAAGTTTTTCAGTGCAACTCACTCATATACAATGTACTACACTGTGCATTTCGTCTAATGCGGGTTTTTCGGTAAATTCTAAGTTTTTCAGTGCAACTCACTCATATACAATGTACTACACTGTGCATTTCGTCTAATGCGGGTTTTTCGGTAAATTCTAAGTTTTTCAGTGCAACTCACTCATATACAATGTACTACACTGTGCATTTCGTGTAATGCGGGTTTTTCAGTAAATTCTAAGTTTTTCAGTGCAACTCACTCATATACAATGTACTACACTGTGCATTTCGTCTAATGCGGGTTTTTCAGTAAATTCGAAGTTTTTCAGTGCAACTCTCTCATATACAATGTACTACACTGTGCATTTCGTCTAATGCGGGTTTTTCAGTAAATTCTAAGTTTTTCAGTGCAACTCACTCATATACTATGTACTACAATGTGCATTTCGTCTAATGCGGGTTTTTCAGTAAATTCTAAGTTTTTCACTGCAACTCACTCATATACTATGTACTACACTGTGCATTTCGTCTAATGTGGGTTTTTCAGTAAATTCTAAGTTTTTCAGTGCAACTCACTCATATAGAATGTACTACACTGTGCATTTCGTCTAATGCGGGTTTTTCAGTAAATTCTAAGTTTTTCAGTGCAACTCACTCATATAGAATGTACTACACTGTGCATTTCGTCTAATGCGGGTTTTTCAGTAAAATCTAAGTTTTTCAGTGCAACTCACTCATGTACAATGTACTACACTGTGCATTTCGTCTAATGCGGGTTTTTCAGTAAATTCTAAGTTTTTCAGTGCAACTCACTCATATACAATGTACTACACTGTGCATTTCGTCTAATGCGGGTTTTTCAGTAAATTCTAAGTTTTTCAGTGCAACTCACTCATATACAATGTACTACACTGTGCATTTCGTCTAATGCGGGTTTTTCAGTAAATTCTAAGTTTTTCAGTGCAACTCACTCATATACAATGTACTACACTGTGCATTTCGTCTAATGCGGGTTTTTCAGTAAATTCTAAGTTTTTCAGTGCAACTCACTCATATACAATGTACTACACTGTGCATTTCGTCTAATGCGGGTTTTTCGGTAAATTCTAAGTTTTTCAGTGCAACTCACTCATATACAATGTACTACACTGTGCATTTCGTCTAATGCGGGTTTTTCAGTAAATTCTAAGTTTTTCAGTGCAACTCACTCACATACAATGTACTACACTGTGCATTTCGTCTAATGCGGGTTTTCAGTAAATTCTAAGTTTTTCAGTGCAACTCACTCACATACAATGTACTACACTGTGCATTTCGTCTAATGCGGGTTTTTCAGTAAATTCTAAGTTTTTCAGTGCAACTCACTCATATACAATGTACTACACTGTGCATTTCGTCTAATGCGGGTTTTTCGGTAAATTCTAAGTTTTTCAGTGCAACTCACTCATATACAATGTACTACACTGTGCATTTCGTCTAATGCGGGTTTTTCGGTAAATTCTAAGTTTTTCAGTGCAACTCACTCATATACAATGTACTACACTGTGCATTTCGTCTAATGCGGGTTTTCAGTAAATTCTAAGTTTTTCAGTGCAACTCACTCATATACAATGTACTACACTGTGCATTTCGTCTAATGCGGGTTTTTCAGTAAATTCTAAGTTTTCAGTGCAACTCACTCACATACAATGTACTACACTGTGCATTTCGTCTAATGCGGGTTTTCAGTAAATTCTAAGTTTTTCAGTGCAACTCACTCATATACAATGTACTACACTGTGCATTTCGTCTAATGCGGGTTTTTCAGTAAATTCTAAGTTTTTCAGTGCAACTCACTCATATACAATGTACTACACTGTGCATTTCGTCTAATGCGGGTTTTTCAGTAAATTCTAAGTTTTTCAGTGCAACTCACTCATATACAATGTACTACACTGTGCATTTCGTCTAATGCGGGTTTTTCAGTAAATTCTAAGTTTTTCAGTGCAACTCACTCATATACAATGTACTACACTGTGCATTTCGTCTAATGCGGGTTTTTCAGTAAATTCTAAGTTTTTCAGTGCAACTCACTCATATACAATGTACTACACTGTGCATTTCGTCTAATGCGGGTTTTTCGGTAAATTCTAGTTTTTCAGTGCAACTCACTCATATACAATGTACTACACTGTGCAGTTCGTCTAATGCGGGTTTTTCGGTAAATTCTAAGTTTTTCTGTGCAACTCACTCATATACAATGTACTACACTGTGCATTTCGTCTAATGCGGGTTTTTCAGTAAATTCTAAGTTTTTCAGTGCAACTCACTCATATACAATGTACTACACTGTGCATTTCGTCTAATGCGGGTTTTTCGGTAAATTCTAAGTTTTTCAGTGCAACTCACTCATATACAATGTACTACACTGTGCATTTCGTCTAATGCGGGTTTTTCAGTAAATTCTAAGTTTTTCAGTGCAACTCACTCATATACAATGTACTACACTGTGCATTTCGTCTAATGCGGGTTTTTCAGTAAATTCTAAGTTTTTCAGTGCAACTCACTAATATACAATGTACTACACTGTGGATTTCGTCTAATGCGGGTTTTTCAGTAAATTCTAAGTTTTTCAGTGCAACTCACTCATATACAATCTACTACACTGTGCATTTCGTCTAATGCGGGTTTTCAGTAAATTCTAAGTTTTTCAGTGCAACTCACTCATATACAATGTACTACACTGTGCATTTCGTCTAATGCGGGTTTTTCAGTAAATTCTAAGTTTTTCAGTGCAACTCACTCACATACAATGTACTACACTGTGCATTTCGTCTAATGCGGGTTTTCAGTAAATTCTAAGTTTTTCAGTGCAACTCACTCATATACAATGTACTACACTGTGCATTTCGTCTAATGCGGGTTTTTCAGTAAATTCTAAGTTTTTCAGTGCAACTCACTCATATACAATGTACTACACTGTGCATTTCGTCTAATGCGGGTTTTTCAGTAAATTCTAAGTTTTTCAGTGCAACTCACTCATATACAATGTACTACACTGTGCATTTCGTCTAATGCGGGTTTTTCAGTAAATTCTAAGTTTTTCAGTGCAACTCACTCATATACAATGTACTACACTGTGCATTTCGTCTAATGCGGGTTTTTCAGTAAATTCTAAGTTTTTCAGTGCAACTCACTCATATACAATGTACTACACTGTGCATTTCGTCTAATGCGGGTTTTTCGGTAAATTCTAAGTTTTTCAGTGCAACTCACTCATATACAACGTACTACACTGTGCATTTCGTCTAATGCGGGTTTTTCAGTAAATTCTAAGTTTTTCAGTGCAACTCACTCATATAGAATGTACTACACTGTGCATTTCGTCTAATGCGGGTTTTTCAGTAAATTCTAAGTTTTTCAGTGTAACTCACTCATGTACAATGTACTACACTGTGCAGTTCGTCTAATGCGGGTTTTTCGGTAAATTCTAAGTTTTTCAGTGCAACTCACTCATATACAATGTACTACACTGTGCATTTCGTCTAATGCGGGTTTTTCAGTAAATTCTAAGTTTTTCAGTGCAACTCACTCATATACAATGTACTACACTGTGCATTTCGTCTAATGCGGGTTTTTCAGTAAATTCTAAGTTTTTCAGTGCAACTCACTCATATACAATGTACTACACTGTGCATTTCGTCTAATGCGGGTTTTTCGGTAAATTCTAAGTTTTTCAGTGCAACTCACTCATATACAATGTACTACACTGTGCATTTCGTCTAATGCGGGTTTTTCAGTAAATTCTAAGTTTTTCAGTGCAACTCACTCATATACAATGTACTACACTGTGCATTTCGTCTTTTGCGGGTTTTTCAGTAAATTCTAAGTTTTTCAGTGCAACTCACTCATATACAATGTACTACAGTGTGCATTTCGTCTAATGCGGGTTTTTCAGTAAATTCTAAGTTTTTCAGTGCAACTCACTCATATACAATGTACTACACTGTGCATTTCGTCTAATGCGGGTTTTCAGTAAATTCTAAGTTTTTCAGTGCAACTCACTCATATACAATGTACTACACTGTGCATTTCGTCTAATGCGGGTTTTTCAGAAAATTCTAAGTTTTTCAGTGCAACTCACTCACATACAATGTACTACACTGTGCATTTCGTCTAATGCGGGTTTTCAGTAAATTCTAAGTTTTTCAGTGCAACTCACTCATATACAATGTACTACACTGTGCATTTCGTCTAATGCGGGTTTTTCAGTAAATTCTAAGTTTTTCAGTGCAACTCACTCATATACAATGTACTACACTGTGCATTTCGTCTAATGCGGGTTTTTCAGTAAATTCTAAGTTTTTCAGTGCAACTCACTCATATACAATGTACTACACTGTGCATTTCGTCTAATGCGGGTTTTTCAGTAAATTCTAAGTTTTTCAGTGCAACTCACTCATATACAATGTACTACACTGTGCATTTCGTCTAATGCGGGTTTTTCAGTAAATTCTAAGTTTTTCAGTGCAACTCACTCATATACAATGTACTACACTGTGCATTTCGTCTAATGCGGGTTTTCAGTAAATTCTAAGTTTTTCAGTGCAACTCACTCATATACAATGTACTACACTGTGCATTTCGTGTAATGCGGGTTTTTCAGAAAATTCTAAGTTTTTCAGTGCAACTCACTCACATACAATGTACTACACTGTGCATTTCGTCTAATGCGGGTTTTCAGTAAATTCTAAGTTTTTCAGTGCAACTCACTCATATACAATGTACTACACTGTGCATTTCGTCTAATGCGGGTTTTTCAGTAAATTCTAAGTTTTTCAGTGCAACTCACTCATATACAATGTACTACACTGTGCATTTCGTCTAATGCGGGTTTTTCAGTAAATTCTAAGTTTTTCAGTGCAACTCACTCATATACAATGTACTACACTGTGCATTTCGTCTAATGCGGGTTTTTCAGTAAATTCTAAGTTTTTCAGTGCAACTCACTCATATACAATGTACTACACTGTGCATTTCGTCTAATGCGGGTTTTTCAGTAAATTCTAAGTTTTTCAGTGCAACTCACTCATATACAATGTACTATACTGTGCATTTCGTCTAATGCGGGTTTTTCGGTAAATTCTAAGTTTTTCAGTGCAACTCACTCATATACAATGTACTACACTGTGCATTTCGTCTAATGCGGGTTTTTCGGTAAATTCTAAGTTTTTCAGTGCAACTCACTCATATACAATGTACTTCACTGTGCATTTCGTCTAATGCGGGGTTTTTAGTAAATTCTAAGTTTTTCAGTGCAACTCACTCATATACAATGTACTACACTGTGCATTTCGTCTAATGCGGGTTTTTCAGTAAATTCTAAGTTTTTCAGTGCAACTCACTCATATACAATGTACTACACTGTGCATTTCGTCTAATGCGGGTTTTTCAGTAAATTCTAAGTTTTTCAGTGCAACTCACTCATATACAATGTACTACACTGTGCATTTCGTCTAATGCGGGTTTTTCAGTAAATTCTAAGTTTTTCAGTGCAACTCACTCGTATACAATGTACTACACTGTGCATTTCGTCTAATGCGGGTTTTTCAGTAAATTCTAAGTTTTTCAGTGCAACTCACTCATATACAATGTACTACACTGTGCATTTCGTCTAATGCGGGTTTTTCAGTAAATTCTAAGTTTTTCAGTGCAACTCACTCATATACAATGTACTACACTGTGCATTTCGTCTAATGCGGGTTTTTCAGTAAATTCTAAGTTTTTCAGTGCAACTCACTCATATACAATGTACTACACTGTGCATTTCTTCTAATGCGGGTTTTTCAGTAAATTCTAAGTTTTTCAGTGCAACTCACTCATATACAATGTACTACACTGTGCATTTCGTCTAATGCGGGTTTTTCAGTAAATTCTAAGTTTTTCAGTGCAACTCACTCATATACAATGTACTACACTGTGCATTTCGTCTAATGCGGGTTTTTCAGTAAATTCTAAGTTTTTCAGTGCAACTCACTCATATACAATGTACTACACTGTGCATTTCGTCTAATGCGGGTTTTTCAGTAAATTCTAAGTTTTTCAGTGCAACTCACTCATATACTATGTACTACACTGTGCATTTCGTCTAATGCGGGTTTTTTCAGTAAATTCTAAGTTTTTCAGTGCAACTCACTCATATAGAATGTACTACACTGTGCATTTCGTCTAATGCGGGTTTTTCAGTAAATTCTAAGTTTTTCAGAGCAACTCACTCATATACAATGTACTACACTGTGCATTTCGTCTAATGCGGGTTTTTCAGTAAATTCTAAGTTTTTCAGTGCAACTCACTCATATACAATGTACTACACTGTGCATTTCGTCTAATGCGGGTTTTTCAGTAAATTCTAAGTTTTTCAGTGCAACTCACTCATGTACAATGTACTACACTGTGCATTTCGTATAATGCAGGTTTTTCAGTAAATTCTAAGTTTTTCAGTGCAACTCACTCATATACAATGTACTACACTGTGCATTTGGTCTAATGCGGGTTTTTCACTAAATTCTAAGTTTTTCAGTGCAACTCACTCATATACAATGTACTACACTGTGCATTTCGTCTAATGCGGGTTTTTCAGTAAATTCTAAGTTTTTCAGTGCAACTCACTCATATACAATGTACTACACTGTGCATTTCGTCTAATGCGGGTTTTTCGGTAAATTCTAAGTTTTTCAGTGCAACTCACTCATATACAATGTACTTCACTGTGCATTTCGTCTAATGCGGGTTTTTCAGTAAATTCTAAATTTTTCAGTGCAACTCACTCATATACAATGTACTACACTGTGCATTTCGTCTAATGCGGGTTTTTCAGTAAATTCTAAGTTTTTCAGTGCAACTCACTCATATACAATGTACTACACTGTGCATTTCGTCTAATGCGGGTTTTTCAGTAAATTCTAAGTTTTTCAGTGCAACTCACTCATATACAATGTACTACACTGTGCATTTCGTCTAATGCGGGTTTTTCAGTAAATTCTAAGTTTTTCAGTGCAACTCACTCATATACAATGTACTACACTGTGCATTTCGTCTAATGCGGGTTTTTCAGTAAATTCTAAGTTTTTCAGTGCAACTCACTCATATACAATGTACTACACTGTGCATTTCGTCTAATGCGGGTTTTTCAGTAAATTCTAAGTTTTTCAGTGCAACTCACTCATGTACAATGTACTACACTGTGCATTTCGTCTAATGCGGGTTTTTCAGTAAATTCTAAGTTTTTCAGTGCAACTCACTCATGTACAATGTACTACACTGTGCATTTCGTCTAATGCGGGTTTTTCAGTAAATTCTAAGTTTTTCAGTGCAACTCACTCATATACAATGTACTACACTGTGCATTTCGTCTAATGCGGGTTTTTCAGTAAATTCTAAGTTTTTCAGTGCAACTCACTCATATACAATGTACTATACTGTGCATTTCGTCTAATGCGGGTTTTTCGGTAAATTCTAAGTTTTTCAGTGCAACTCACTCATATACAATGTACTACACTGTGCATTTCGTCTAATGCGGGTTTTTCGGGAAATTCTAAGTTTTTCAGTGCAACTCACTCATATACAATGTACTTCACTGTGCATTTCGTCTAATGCGGGTTTTTTAGTAAATTCTAAGTTTTTCAGTGCAACTCACTCATATACAATGTACTACACTGTGCATTTCGTCTAATGCGGGTTTTTCAGTAAATTCTAAGTTTTTCAGTGCAACTCACTCATATACAATGTACTACACTGTGCATTTCGTCTAATGCGGGTTTTTCAGTAAATTCTAAGTTTTTCCGTGCAACTCACTCATATACAATGTACTACACTGTGCATTTCGTCTAATGCGGGTTTTTCAGTAAATTCTAAGTTTTTCAGTGCAACTCACTCATATACAATGTACTACACTGTGCATTTCGTCTAATGCGGGTTTTTCAGTAAATTCTAAGTTTTTCAGTGCAACTCACTCATATACAATGTACTACACTGTGCATTTCGTCTAATGCGGGTTTTTCAGTAAATTCTAAGTTTTTCAGTGCAACTCACTCATATACAATGTACTACACTGTGCATTTCGTCTAATGCGGGTTTTTCAGTAAATTCTAAGTTTTTCAGTGCAACTCACTCATATACAATGTACTACACTGTGCATTTCGTCTAATGCGGGTTTTTCAGTAAATTCTAAGTTTTTCAGTGCAACTCACTCATATACAATGTACTACACTGTGCATTTCGTCTAATGCGGGTTTTTCAGTAAATTCTAAGTTTTTCAGTGCAACTCACTCATATACAATGTACTACACTGTGCATTTCGTCTAATGCGGATTTTTCAGTAAATTCTAAGTTTTTCAGTGCAACTCACTCATATACAATGTACTACACTGTGCATTTCGTCTAATGCGGGTTTTTCGGTAAATTCTAAGTTTTTCAGTGCAACTCACTCATATACAATGTACTACACTGTGCATTTCGTCTAATGCGGGTTTTTCGGTAAATTCTAAGTTTTTCAGTGCAACTCACTCATATACAATGTACTACACTGTGCATTTCGTCTAATGCGGGTTTTTCGGTAAATTCTAAGTTTTTCAGTGCAACTCACTCATATACAATGTACTACACTGTGCATTTCGTCTAATGCGGGTTTTTCGGTAAATTCTAAGTTTTTCAGTGCAACTCACTCATATACAATGTACTACACTGTGCATTTCGTCTAATGCGGGTTTTTCGGTAAATTCTAAGTTTTTCAGTGTAACTCACTCATATACAATGTACTACACTGTGCATTTCGTCTAATGCGGGTTTTTCAGTAAATTCTAAGTTTTTCAGTGCAACTCACTCATATACAATGTACTACACTGTGCATTTCGTCTAATGCGGGTTTTTCAGTAAATTCTAAGTTTTTCAGTGCAACTCACTCATATACAATGTACTACACTGTGCATTTCGTCTAATGCGGGTTTTTCAGTGAATTCTAAATTTTTCAGTGCAACTCTCTCATATACAATGTACTACACTGTGCATTTCGTCTAATGCGGGTTTTTCAGTAAATTCTAAGTTTTTCAGTGCAACTCACTCATATACTATGTACTACACTGTGCATTTCGTCTAATGCGGGTTTTTCAGTAAATTCTAAGTTTTTCAGTGCAACTCACTCATATACTATGTACTACACTGTGCATTTCGTCTAATGCGGGTTTTTCAGTAAATTCTAAGTTTTTCAGTGCAACTCACTCATATAGAATGTACTACACTGTGCATTTAGTCTAATGCGGGTTTTTCAGTAAATTCTAAGTTTTTCAGAGCAACTCACTCATATACAATGTACTACACTGTGCATTTCGTCTAATGCGGGTTTTTCAGTAAATTCTAAGTTTTTCAGTGCAACTCACTCATATACAATGTACTACACTGTGCATTTCGTCTAATGCGGGTTTTTCAGTAAATTCTAAGTTTTTCAGTGCAACTCACTCATGTACAATGTACTACACTGTGCATTTCGTATAATGCAGGTTTTTCAGTAAATTCTAAGTTTTTCAGTGCAACTCACTCATATACAATGTACTACACTGTGCATTTCGTCTAATGCGGGTTTTTCACTAAATTCTAAGTTTTTCAGTGCAACTCACTCATATACAATGTACTACACTGTGCATTTCGTCTAATGCGGGTTTTTCAGTAAATTCTAAGTTTTTCAGTGCAACTCACTCATATACAATGTACTACACTGTGCATTTCGTCTAATGCGGGTTTTTCGGTAAATTCTAAGTTTTTCAGTGCAACTCACTCATATACAATGTACTTCACTGTGCATTTCGTCTAATGCGGGTTTTTCAGTAAATTCTAAATTTTTCAGTGCAACTCACTCATATACAATGTACTACACTGTGCATTTCGTCTAATGCGGGTTTTTCAGTAAATTCTAAGTTTTTCAGTGCAACTCACTCATATACAATGTACTACACTGTGCATTTCGTCTAATGCGGGTTTTTCAGTAAATTCTAAGTTTTTCAGTGCAACTCACTCATATACAATGTACTACACTGTGCATTTCGTCTAATGCGGGTTTTTCAGTAAATTCTAAGTTTTTCAGTGCAACTCACTCATATACAATGTACTACACTGTGCATTTCGTCTAATGCGGGTTTTTCAGTAAATTCTAAGTTTTTCAGTGCAACTCACTCATATACAATGTACTACACTGTGCATTTCGTCTAATGCGGGTTTTTCAGTAAATTCTAAGTTTTTCAGTGCAACTCACTCATATACAATGTACTACAGTGTGCATTTCGTCTAATGTGGGTTTTTCAGTAAATTCTAAGTTTTTCAGTGCAACTCACTCATATACAATGTACTACACTGTGCATTTCGTCTAATGCGGGTTTTTCAGTAAATTCTAAGTTTTTCAGTGCAACTCACTCATATACAATGTACTACACTGTGCATTTCGTCTAATGCGGGTTTTTCGGTAAATTCTAAGTTTTTCAGTGTAACTCACTCATATACAATGTACTACACTGTGCATTTCGTCTAATGCGGGTTTTTCAGTAAATTCTAAGTTTTTCAGTGCAACTCACTCATATACAATGTACTACACTGTGCATTTCGTCTAATGCGGGTTTTTCAGTAAATTCTAAGTTTTTCAGTGCAACTCACTCATATACAATGTACTACACTGTGCATTTCGTCTAATGCGGGTTTTTCAGTAAATTCTAAGTTTTTCAGTGCAACTCTCTCATATACAATGTACTACACTGTGCATTTCGTCTAATGCGGGTTTTTCAGTAAATTCTAAGTTTTTCAGTGCAACTCACTCATATACTATGTACTACACTGTGCATTTCGTCTAATGCGGGTTTTTCAGTAAATTCTAAGTTTTTCAGTGCAACTCACTCATATACTATGTACTACACTGTGCATTTCGTCTAATGCGGGTTTTTCAGTAAATTCTAAGTTTTTCAGTGCAACTCACTCATATAGAATGTACTACACTGTGCATTTCGTCTAATGCGGGTTTTTCAGTAAATTCTAAGTTTTTCAGAGCAACTCACTCATATACAATGTACTACACTGTGCATTTCGTCTAATGCGGGTTTTTCAGTAAATTCTAAGTTTTTCAGTGCAACTCACTCATATACAATGTACTACACTGTGCATTTCGTCTAATGCGGGTTTTTCAGTAAATTCTAAGTTTTTCAGTGCAACTCACTCATGTACAATGTACTACACTGTGCATTTCGTATAATGCAGGTTTTTCAGTAAATTCTAAGTTTTTCAGTGCAACTCACTCATATACAATGTACTACACTGTGCATTTCGTCTAATGCGGGTTTTTCACTAAATTCTAAGTTTTTCAGTGCAACTCACTCATATACAATGTACTACACTGTGCATTTCGTCTAATGCGGGTTTTTCAGTAAATTCTAAGTTTTTCAGTGCAACTCACTCATATACAATGTACTACACTGTGCATTTCATCTAATGCGGGTTTTTCGGTAAATTCTAAGTTTTTCAGTGCAACTCACTCATATACAATGTACTTCACTGTGCATTTCGTCTAATGCGGGTTTTTCAGTAAATTCTAAATTTTTCAGTGCAACTCACTCATATACAATGTACTACACTGTGCATTTCGTCTAATGCGGGTTTTTCAGTAAATTCTAAGTTTTTCAGTGCAACTCACTCATATACAATGTACTACACTGTGCATTTCGTCTAATGCGGGTTTTTCAGTAAATTCTAAGTTTTTCAGTGCAACTCACTCATATACAATGTACTACACTGTGCATTTCGTCTAATGCGGGTTTTTCAGTAAATTCTAAGTTTTTCAGTGCAACTCACTCATATACAATGTACTACACTGTGCATTTCGTCTAATGCGGGTTTTTCAGTAAATTCTAAGTTTTTCAGTGCAACTCACTCATATACAATGTACTACACTGTGCATTTCGTCTAATGCGGGTTTTTCAGTAAATTCTAAGTTTTTCAGTGCAACTCACTCATATACAATGTACTACACTGTGCATTTCGTCTAATGTGGGTTTTTCAGTAAATTCTAAGTTTTTCAGTGCAACTCACTCATATACAATGTACTACACTGTGCATTTCGTCTAATGCGGGTTTTTCAGTAAATTCTAAGTTTTTCAGTGCAACTCACTCATATACAATGTACTACACTGTGCATTTCGTCTAATGCGGGTTTTTCGGTAAATTCTAAGTTTTTCAGTGCAACTCACTCATATACAATGTACTACACTGTGCATTTCGTCTAATGCGGGTTTTTCGGTAAATTCTAAGTTTTTCAGTGCAACTCACTCATATACAATGTACTACACTGTGCATTTCGTGTAATGCGGGTTTTTCAGTAAATTCTAAGTTTTTCAGTGCAACTCACTCATATAGAATGTACTACACTGTGCATTTCGTCTAATGCGGGTTTTTCAGTAAAATCTAAGTTTTTCAGTGCAACTCACTCATGTACAATGTACTACACTGTGCATTTCGTCTAATGCGGGTTTTTCAGTAAATTCTAAGTTTTTCAGTGCAACTCACTCATATACAATGTACTACACTGTGCATTTCGTCTAATGCGGGTTTTTCAGTAAATTCTAAGTTTTTCAGTGCAACTCACTCATATACAATGTACTACACTGTGCATTTCGTCTAATGCGGGTTTTTCAGTAAATTCTAAGTTTTTCAGTGCAACTCACTCATATACAATGTACTACACTGTGCATTTCGTCTAATGCGGGTTTTTCAGTAAATTCTAAGTTTTTCAGTGCAACTCACTCATATACAATGTACTACACTGTGCATTTCGTCTAATGCGGGTTTTTCAGTAAATTCTAAGTTTTTCAGTGCAACTCACTCATATACAATGTACTACACTGTGCATTTCGTCTAATGCGGGTTTTTCAGTAAATTCTAAGTTTTTCAGTGCAACTCACTCACATACAATGTACTACACTGTGCATTTCGTCTAATGCGGGTTTTCAGTAAATTCTAAGTTTTTCAGTGCAACTCACTCACATACAATGTACTACACTGTGCATTTCGTCTAATGCGGGTTTTTCAGTAAATTCTAAGTTTTTCAGTGCAACTCACTCATATACAATGTACTACACTGTGCATTTCGTCTAATGCGGGTTTTTCAGTAAATTCTAAGTTTTTCAGTGCAACTCACTCATATACAATGTACTACACTGTGCATTTCGTCTAATGCGGTTTTTTCGGTTAATTCTAAGTTTTTCAGTGCAACTCACTCATATACAATGTACTACACTGTGCATTTCGTCTAATGCGGGTTTTCAGTAAATTCTAAGTTTTTCAGTGCAACTCACTCATATACAATGTACTACACTGTGCATTTCGTCTAATGCGGGTTTTTCAGTAAATTCTAAGTTTTTCAGTGCAACTCACTCACATACAATGTACTACACTGTGCATTTCGTCTAATGCGGGTTTTCAGTAAATTCTAAGTTTTTCAGTGCAACTCACTCATATACAATGTACTACACTGTGCATTTCGTCTAATGCGGGTTTTTCAGTAAATTCTAAGTTTTTCAGTGCAACTCACTCATATACAATGTACTACACTGTGCATTTCGTCTAATGCGGGTTTTTCAGTAAATTCTAAGTTTTTCAGTGCAACTCACTCATATACAATGTACTACACTGTGCATTTCGTCTAATGCGGGTTTTTCAGTAAATTCTAAGTTTTTCAGTGCAACTCACTCATATACAATGTACTACACTGTGCATTTCGTCTAATGCGGGTTTTTCAGTAAATTCTAAGTTTTTCAGTGCAACTCACTCATATACAATGTACTACACTGTGCATTTCGTCTAATGCGGGTTTTTCGGTAAATTCTAGTTTTTCAGTGCAACTCACTCATATACAATGTACTACACTGTGCAGTTCGTCTAATGCGGGTTTTTCGGTAAATTTTAAGTTTTTGAGTGCAACTCACTCATATACAATGTACTACACTGTGCATTTCGTCTAATGCGGGTTTTTCAGTAAATTCTAAGTTTTTCAGTGCAACTCACTCATATACAATGTACTACACTGTGCATTTCGTCTAATGCGGGTTTTTCGGTAAATTCTAAGTTTTTCAGTGCAACTCACTCATATACAATGTACTACACTGTGCATTTCGTCTAATGCGGGTTTTTCAGTAAATTCTAAGTTTTTCAGTGCAACTCACTCATATACAATGTACTACACTGTGCATTTCGTCTAATGCGGGTTTTTCAGTAAATTCTAAGTTTTTCAGTGCAACTCACTCATATACAATGTACTACACTGTGCATTTCGTCTAATGCGGGTTTTTCAGTAAATTCTAAGTTTTTCAGTGCAACTCACTCATATACAATCTACTACACTGTGCATTTCGTCTAATGCGGGTTTTCAGTAAATTCTAAGTTTTTCAGTGCAACTCACTCATATACAATGTACTACACTGTGCATTTCGTCTAATGCGGGTTTTTCAGTAAATTCTAAGTTTTTCAGTGCAACTCACTCACATACAATGTACTACACTGTGCATTTCGTCTAATGCGGGTTTTCAGTAAATTCTAAGTTTTTCAGTGCAACTCACTCATATACAATGTACTACACTGTGCATTTCGTCTAATGCGGGTTTTTCAGTAAATTCTAAGTTTTTCAGTGCAACTCACTCATATACAATGTACTACACTGTGCATTTCGTCTAATGCGGGTTTTTCAGTAAATTCTAAGTTTTTCAGTGCAACTCACTCATATACAATGTACTACACTGTGCATTTCGTCTAATGCGGGTTTTTCAGTAAATTCTAAGTTTTTCAGTGCAACTCACTCATATACAATGTACTACACTGTGCATTTCGTCTAATGCGGGTTTTTCGGTAAATTCTAGTTTTTCAGTGCAACTCACTCATATACAATGTACTACACTGTGCAGTTCGTCTAATGCGGGTTTTTCGGTAAATTTTAAGTTTTTGAGTGCAACTCACTCATATACAATGTACTACACTGTGCATTTCGTCTAATGCGGGTTTTTCAGTAAATTCTAAGTTTTTCAGTGCAACTCACTCATATACAATGTACTACACTGTGCATTTCGTCTAATGCGGGTTTTTCGGTAAATTCTAAGTTTTTCAGTGCAACTCACTCATATAGAATGTACTACACTGTGCATTTAGTCTAATGCGGGTTTTTCAGTAAATTCTAAGTTTTTCAGTGCAACTCACTCATGTACAATGTACTACACTGTGCATTTCGTCTAATGCGGGTTTTTCAGTAAATTCTAAGTTTTTCAGTGCAACTCACTCATGTACAATGTACTACACTGTGCATTTCGTCTAATGCGGGTTTTTCAGTAAATTCTAAGTTTTTCAGTGCAACTCACTCATATACAATGTACTACACTGTGCATTTCGTCTAATGCGGGTTTTTCAGTAAATTCTAAGTTTTTCAGTGCAACTCACTCATATACAATGTACTATACTGTGCACTTTCGTCTAATGCGGGTTTTTCGGTAAATTCTAAGTTTTTCAGTGCAACTCACTCATATACAATGTACTACACTGTGCATTTCGTCTAATGCGGGTTTTTCGGGAAATTCTAAGTTTTTCAGTGCAACTCACTCATATACAATGTACTTCACTGTGCATTTCCGTCTAATGCGGGTTTTTAGTAAATTCTAAGTTTTTCAGTGCAACTCACTCATATACAATGTACTACACTGTGCATTTCGTCTAATGCGGGTTTTTCAGTAAATTCTAAGTTTTTCAGTGCAACTCACTCATATACAATGTACTACACTGTGCATTTCGTCTAATGCGGGTTTTTCAGTAAATTCTAAGTTTTTCCGTGCAACTCACTCATATACAATGTACTACACTGTGCATTTCGTCTAATGCGGGTTTTTCAGTAAATTCTAAGTTTTTCAGTGCAACTCACTCATATACAATGTACTACACTGTGCATTTCGTCTAATGCGGGTTTTTCAGTAAATTCTAAGTTTTTCAGTGCAACTCACTCATATACAATGTACTACACTGTGCATTTCGTCTAATGCGGGTTTTTTCAGTAAATTCTAAGTTTTTCAGTGCAACTCACTCATATACAATGTACTACACTGTGCATTTCGTCTAATGCGGGTTTTTCAGTAAATTCTAAGTTTTTCAGTGCAACTCACTCATATACAATGTACTACACTGTGCATTTCGTCTAATGCGGGTTTTTCAGTAAATTCTAAGTTTTTCAGTGCAACTCACTCATATACAATGTACTACACTGTGCATTTCGTCTAATGCGGGTTTTTCAGTAAATTCTAAGTTTTTCAGTGCAACTCACTCATATACAATGTACTACACTGTGCATTTCGTCTAATGCGGGTTTTTCAGTAAATTCTAAGTTTTTCAGTGCAACTCACTCATATACAATGTACTACACTGTGCATTTCGTCTAATGCGGGTTTTTCGGTAAATTCTAAGTTTTTCAGTGCAACTCACTCATATACAATGTACTACACTGTGCATTTCGTCTAATGCGGGTTTTTCGGTAAATTCTAAGTTTTTCAGTGCAACTCACTCATATACAATGTACTACACTGTGCATTTCGTCTAATGCGGGTTTTTCGGTAAATTCTAAGTTTTTCAGTGCAACTCACTCATATACAATGTACTACACTGTGCATTTCGTCTAATGCGGGGTTTTTCGGTAAATTCTAAGTTTTTCAGTGCAACTCACACTCATATACAATGTACTACACTGTGCATTTCGTCTAATGCGGGTTTTTCGGTAAATTCTAAGTTTTTTCAGTGGTAACTCACTCATAT
>NW_028227443.1:124292-166524 GCF_978045245.1 Mus caroli | reverse complement strand
GTAGTACATTGTATATGAGTGAGTTGCACTGAAAAACTTAGAATTTACTGAAAAACCCGCATTAGACGAAATGCACAGTGTAGTACATTGTACATGAGTGAGTTGCACTGAAAAACTTAGAATTTACTGAAAAACCCGCATTAGACGAAATGCACAGTGTAGTACATTCTATATGAGTGAGTTGCACTGAAAAACTTAGAATTTACTGAAAAACCCGCATTAGACGAAATGCACAGTGTAGTACATTCTATATGAGTGAGTTGCACTGAAAAACTTAGAATTTACTGAAAAACCCGCATTAGACGAAATGCACAGTGTAGTACATTCTATATGAGTGAGTTGCACTGAAAAACTTAGAATTTACTGAAAAACCCGCATTAGACGAAATGCACACTGTAGTACATTGTATATGAGTGAGTTGCACTGAAAAACTTAGAATTTACTGAAAAACCCGCATTAGACGAAATGCACAGTGTAGTACATTGTATATGAGTGAGTTGCACTGAAAAACTTAGAATTTACCGAAAAACCCGCATTAGACGAACTGCACAGTGTAGTACATTGTATATGAGTGAGTTGCACTGAAAAACTAGAATTTACCAAAAAACCCGCATTAGACGAAATGCACAGTGTAGTACATTGTATATGAGTGAGTTGCACTGAAAAACTTAGAATTTACTGAAAAACCCGCATTAGACGAAATGCACAGTGTAGTACATTGTATATGAGTGAGTTGCACTGAAAAACTTAGAATTTACTGAAAACCCGCATTAGACGAAATGCACAGTGTAGTACATTGTATGTGAGTGAGTTGCACTGAAAAACTTAGAATTTACTGAAAAACCCGCATTAGACGAAATGCACAGTGTAGTACATTGTATATGAGTGAGTTGCACTGAAAAACTTAGAATTTACTGAAAACCCGCATTAGACGAAATGCACAGTGTAGTACATTGTATATGAGTGAGTTGCACTGAAAAACTTAGAATTTACTGAAAAACCCGCATTAGACGAAATGCACAGTGTAGTACATTGTATATGAGTGAGTTGCACTGAAAAACTTAGAATTTACTGAAAAACCCGCATTAGACGAAATGCACAGTGTAGTACATTGTATATGAGTGAGTTGCACTGAAAAACTTAGAATTTACTGAAAAACCCGCATTAGACGAAATGCACAGTGTAGTACATTGTATATGAGTGAGTTGCACTGAAAAACTTAGAATTTACTGAAAAACCCGCATTAGACGAAATGCACAGTGTAGTACATTGTATATGAGTGAGTTGCACTGAAAAACTTAGAATTTACCGAAAAACCCGCATTAGACTAAATGCACAGTGTAGTACATTGTATATGAGTGAGTTGCACTGAAAAACTTAGAATTTACTGAAAAACCCGCATTAGACTAAATGCACAGTGTAGTACATTGTATATGAGTGAGTTGCACTGAAAAACTTAGAATTTACTGAAAAACCCGCATTAGACGAAATGCACAGTGTAGTACATTGTATATGAGTGAGTTGCACTGAAAAACTTAGAATTTACCGAAAAACCCGCATTAGACGAACTGCACAGTGTAGTACATTGTACATGAGTGAGTTACACTGAAAAACTTAGAATTTACTGAAAAACCCGCATTAGACGAAATGCACAGTGTAGTACATTCTATATGAGTGAGTTGCACTGAAAAACTTAGAATTTACTGAAAAACCCGCATTAGACGAAATGCACAGTGTAGTACATTGTATATGAGTGAGTTGCACTGAAAAACTTAGAATTTACCGAAAAACCCGCATTAGACGAAATGCACAGTGTAGTACATTGTATATGAGTGAGTTGCACTGAAAAACTTAGAATTTACTGAAAAACCCGCATTAGACGAAATGCACAGTGTAGTACATTGTATATGAGTGAGTTGCACTGAAAAACTTAGAATTTACTGAAAAACCCGCATTAGACGAAATGCACAGTGTAGTACATTGTATATGAGTGAGTTGCACTGAAAAACTTAGAATTTACTGAAAAACCCGCATTAGACGAAATGCACAGTGTAGTACATTGTATATGAGTGAGTTGCACTGAAAAACTTAGAATTTACTGAAAAACCCGCATTAGACGAAATGCACAGTGTAGTACATTGTACATGAGTGAGTTGCACTGAAAAACTTAGAATTTACTGAAAAACCCGCATTAGACGAAATGCACAGTGTAGTACATTCTATATGAGTGAGTTGCACTGAAAAACTTAGAATTTACTGAAAAACCCGCATTAGACGAAATGCACACTGTAGTACATTGTATATGAGTGAGTTGCACTGAAAAACTTAGAATTTACTGAAAAACCCGCATTAGACGAAATGCACAGTGTAGTACATTGTATATGAGTGAGGTGCACTGAAAAACTTAGAATTTACTGAAAACCCGCATTAGACGAAATGCACAGTGTAGTACATTGTATGTGAGTGAGTTGCACTGAAAAACTTAGAATTTACTGAAAAACCCGCATTAGACGAAATGCACAGTGTAGTACATTGTATATGAGTGAGTTGCACTGAAAAACTTAGAATTTACTGAAAAACCCGCATTAGACGAAATGCACAGTGTAGTACATTGTATATGAGTGAGTTGCACTGAAAAACTTAGAATTTACCGAAAAACCCGCATTAGACGAAATGCACAGTGTAGTACATTGTATATGAGTGAGTTGCACTGAAAAACTTAGAATTTACTGAAAAACCCGCATTAGACTAAATGCACAGTGTAGTACATTGTATATGAGTGAGTTGCACTGAAAAATTTAGAATTTACTGAAAAACCCGCATTAGACGAAATGCACTGTGTAGTACATTGTATATGAGTGAGTTGCACTGAAAAACTTAGAATTTACCGAAAAACCCGCATTAGACGAACTGCACAGTGTAGTACATTGTACATGAGTGAGTTACACTGAAAAACTTAGAATTTACTGAAAAACCCGCATTAGACGAAATGCACAGTGTAGTACATTCTATATGAGTGAGTTGCACTGAAAAACTTAGAATTTACTGAAAAACCCGCATTAGACGAAATGCACAGTGTAGTACATTGTATATGAGTGAGTTGCACTGAAAAACTTAGAATTTACCGAAAAACCCGCATTAGACGAAATGCACAGTGTAGTACATTGTATATGAGTGAGTTGCACTGAAAAACTTAGAATTTACTGAAAAACCCGCATTAGACGAAATGCACAGTGTAGTACATTGTATATGAGTGAGTTGCACTGAAAAACTTAGAATTTACTGAAAAACCCGCATTAGACGAAATGCACAGTGTAGTACATTGTATATGAGTGAGTTGCACTGAAAAACTTAGAATTTACTGAAAAACCCGCATTAGACGAAATGCACAGTGTAGTACATTGTATATGAGTGAGTTGCACTGAAAAACTTAGAATTTACTGAAAAACCCGCATTAGACGAAATGCACAGTGTAGTACATTGTACATGAGTGAGTTGCACTGAAAAACTTAGAATTTACTGAAAAACCCGCATTAGACGAAATGCACAGTGTAGTACATTGTATATGAGTGAGTTGCACTGAAAAACTTAGAATTTACTGAAAAACCCGCATTAGACGAAATGCACAGTGTAGTACATTGTATATGAGTGAGTTGCACTGAAAAACTTAGAATTTACTGAAAAACCCGCATTAGACGAAATGCACAGTGTAGTACATTCTATATGAGTGAGTTGCACTGAAAAACTTAGAATTTACTGAAAAACCCGCATTAGACGAAATGCACAGTGTAGTACATTGTATATGAGTGAGTTGCACTGAAAAACTTAGAATTTACTGAAAAACCCGCATTAGACGAAATGCACAGTGTAGTACATTGTATATGAGTGAGTTGCACTGAAAAACTTAGAATTTACCTAAAAAACCCGCATTAGACGAACTGCACAGTGTAGTACATTGTATATGAGTGAGTTGCACTGAAAAACTAGAATTTACCAAAAAACCCGCATTAGACGAAATGCACAGTGTAGTACATTGTATATGAGTGAGTTGCACTGAAAAACAGAATTTACTGAAAAACCCGCATTAGACGAAATGCACAGTGTAGTACATTGTATATGAGTGAGTTGCACTGAAAAACTTAGAATTTACCGAAAAACCCGCATTAGACGAACTGCACAGTGTAGTACATTGTACATGAGTGAGTTACACTGAAAAACTTAGAATTTACTGAAAAACCCGCATTAGACGAAATGCACAGTGTAGTACATTCTATATGAGTGAGTTGCACTGAAAAACTGAGAATTTACTGAAAAACCCGCATTAGACGAAATGCACAGTGTAGTACATTGTATATGAGTGAGTTGCACTGAAAAACTTAGAATTTACCGAAAAACCCGCATTAGACGAAATGCACAGTGTAGTACATTGTATATGAGTGAGTTGCACTGAAAAACTTAGAATTTACTGAAAAACCCGCATTAGACGAAATGCACAGTGTAGTACATTGTATATGAGTGAGTTGCACTGAAAAACTAGAATTTACCAAAAAACCCGCATTAGACGAAATGCACAGTGTAGTACATTGTATATGAGTGAGTTGCACTGAAAAACTTAGAATTTACTGAAAAACCCGCATTAGACGAAATGCACAGTGTAGTACATTGTATATGAGTGAGTTGCACTGAAAAACTTAGAATTTACCGAAAAACCCGCATTAGACGAACTGCACAGTGTAGTACATTGTACATGAGTGAGTTACACTGAAAAACTTAGAATTTACTGAAAAACCCGCATTAGACGAAATGCACAGTGTAGTACATTCTATATGAGTGAGTTGCACTGAAAAACTTAGAATTTACTGAAAAACCCGCATTAGACGAAATGCACAGTGTAGTACATTGTATATGAGTGAGTTGCACTGAAAAACTTAGAATTTACCGAAAAACCCGCATTAGACGAAATGCACAGTGTAGTACATTGTATATGAGTGAGTTGCACTGAAAAACTTAGAATTTACTGAAAAACCCGCATTAGACGAAATGCACAGTGTAGTACATTGTATATGAGTAAGTTGCACTGAAAAACTTAGAATTTACTGAAAAACCCGCATTAGACGAAATGCACAGTGTAGTACATTGTATATGAGTGAGTTGCACTGAAAAACTTAGAATTTACCGAAAAACCCGCATTAGACGAAATGCACAGTGTAGTACATTGTATATGAGTGAGTTGCACTGAAAAACTTAGAATTTACCGAAAAACCCGCATTAGACGAAATGCACAGTGTAGTACATTGTATATGAGTGAGTTGCACTGAAAAACTTAGAATTTACTGAAAACCCGCATTAAACGAAATGCACAGTGTAGTACATTGTATATGAGTGAGTTGCACTGAAAAACTTAGAATTTACTGAAAAACCCGCATTAGACGAAATGCACAGTGTAGTACATTGTATATGAGTGAGTTGCACTGAAAAACTTAGAATTTACTGAAAAACCCGCATTAGAGGAAATGCACAGTGTAGTACATTGTATATGAGTGAGTTGCACTGAAAAACTTAGAAATTACTGAAAAACTCGCATTAGACGAAATGCACAGTGTAGTACATTGTATATGAGTGAGTTGCACTGAAAAACTTAGAATTTACCGAAAAACCCGCATTAGACGAAATGCACAGTGTAGTACATTTTATATGAGTGAGTTGCACTGAAAAACTTAGAATTTACCGAAAAACCCGCATTAGACGAAATGCACAGTGTAGTACATTGTATATGAGTGAGTTGCACTGAAAAACTTAGAATTTACTGAAAACCCGCATTAAACGAAATGCACAGTGTAGTACATTGTATATGAGTGAGTTGCACTGAAAAACTTAGAATTTACTGAAAAACCCGCATTAGACGAAATGCACAGTGTAGTACATTGTATATGAGTGAGTTGCACTGAAAAACTTAGAATTTACTGAAAAACCCGCATTAGACGAAATGCACAGTGTAGTACATTGTATATGAGTGAGTTGCACTGAAAAACTTAGAATTTACTGAAAAACCCGCATTAGACGAAATGCACACTGTAGTACATTGTATATGAGTGAGTTGCACTGAAAAACTTAGAATTTACTGAAAAACCCGCATTAGACGAAATGCACAGTGTAGTACATTGTATATGAGTGAGTTGCACTGAAAAACTTAGAAATTACCGAAAAACACACATTAGACGAACTGCACAGTGTAGTACATTGTATATGAGTGAGTTGCACTGAAAAACTAGAATTTACCGAAAAACCCGCATTAGACGAAATGCACAGTGTAGTACATTGTATATGAGTGAGTTGCACTGAAAAACTTAGAATTTACTGAAAAACCCGCATTAGACGAAATGCACAGTGTAGTACATTGTATATGAGTGAGTTGCACTGAAAAACTTAGAATTTACTGAAAAACCCGCATTAGACGAAATGCACAGTGTAGTACATTGTATATGAGTGAGTTGCACTGAAAAACTTAGAATTTACTGAAAAACCCGCATTAGACGAAATGCACAGTGTAGTACATTGTATATGAGTGAGTTGCACTGAAAAACTTAGAATTTACTGAAAAACCCGCATTAGACGAAATGCACAGTGTAGTACATTGTATATGAGTGAGTTGCACTGAAAAACTTAGAATTTACTGAAAACCCGCATTAGACGAAATGCACAGTGTAGTACATTGTATATGAGTGAGTTGCACTGAAAAACTTAGAATTTACTGAAAAACCCGCATTAGACGAAATGCACAGTGTAGTACATTGTATATGAGTGAGTTGCACTGAAAAACTTAGAATTTACTGAAAAACCCGCATTAGAGGAAATGCACAGTGTAGTACATTGTATATGAGTGAGTTGCACTGAAAAACTTAGAAATTACTGAAAAACTCGCATTAGACGAAATGCACAGTGTAGTACATTGTATATGAGTGAGTTGCACTGAAAAACTTAGAATTTACCGAAAAACCCGCATTAGACGAAATGCACAGTGTAGTACATTGTATATGAGTGAGTTGCACTGAAAAACTTAGAATTTACCGAAAAACCCGCATTAGACGAAATGCACAGTGTAGTACATTGTATATGAGTGAGTTGCACTGAAAAACTTAGAATTTACTGAAAACCCGCATTAAACGAAATGCACAGTGTAGTACATTGTATATGAGTGAGTTGCACTGAAAAACTTAGAATTTACTGAAAAACCCGCATTAGACGAAATGCACAGTGTAGTACATTGTATATGAGTGAGTTGCACTGAAAAACTTAGAATTTACTGAAAAACCCGCATTAGACGAAATGCACAGTGTAGTACATTGTATATGAGTGAGTTGCACTGAAAAACTTAGAATTTACTGAAAAACCCGCATTAGACGAAATGCACACTGTAGTACATTGTATATGAGTGAGTTGCACTGAAAAACTTAGAATTTACTGAAAAACCCGCATTAGACGAAATGCACAGTGTAGTACATTGTATATGAGTGAGTTGCACTGAAAAACTTAGAAATTACCGAAAAACACACATTAGACGAACTGCACAGTGTAGTACATTGTATATGAGTGAGTTGCACTGAAAAACTAGAATTTACCGAAAAACCCGCATTAGACGAAATGCACAGTGTAGTACATTGTATATGAGTGAGTTGCACTGAAAAACTTAGAATTTACTGAAAAACCCGCATTAGACGAAATGCACAGTGTAGTACATTGTATATGAGTGAGTTGCACTGAAAAACTTAGAATTTACTGAAAAACCCGCATTAGACGAAATGCACAGTGTAGTACATTGTATATGAGTGAGTTGCACTGAAAAACTTAGAATTTACTGAAAAACCCGCATTAGACGAAATGCACAGTGTAGTACATTGTATATGAGTGAGTTGCACTGAAAAACTTAGAATTTACTGAAAAACCCGCATTAGACGAAATGCACAGTGTAGTACATTGTATATGAGTGAGTTGCACTGAAAAACTTAGAATTTACTGAAAACCCGCATTAGACGAAATGCACAGTGTAGTACATTGTATATGAGTGAGTTGCACTGAAAAACTTAGAATTTACTGAAAAACCCGCATTAGACGAAATGCACAGTGTAGTACATTGTATATGAGTGAGTTGCACTGAAAAATTTAGAATTTACCGAAAAACCCGCATTAGACGAAATGCACAGTGTAGTACATTGTATATGAGTGAGTTGCACTGAAAAACTTAGAATTTACTGAAAAACCCGCATTAGACTAAATGCACAGTGTAGTACATTGTATATGAGTGAGTTGCACTGAAAAACTTAGAATTTACTGAAAAACCCGCATTAGACGAAATGCACAGTGTAGTACATTGTATATGAGTGAGTTGCACTGAAAAACTTAGAATTTACCGAAAAACCCGCATTAGACGAACTGCACAGTGTAGTACATTGTACATGAGTGAGTTACACTGAAAAACTTAGAATTTACTGAAAAACCCGCATTAGACGAAATGCACAGTGTAGTACATTCTATATGAGTGAGTTGCACTGAAAAACTTAGAATTTACTGAAAAACCCGCATTAGACGAAATGCACAGTGTAGTACATTGTATATGAGTGAGTTGCACTGAAAAACTTAGAATTTACCGAAAAACCCGCATTAGACGAAATGCACAGTGTAGTACATTGTATATGAGTGAGTTGCACTGAAAAACTTAGAATTTACCGAAAAACCCGCATTAGACGAACTGCACAGTGTAGTACATTGTACATGAGTGAGTTACACTGAAAAACTTAGAATTTACTGAAAAACCCGCATTAGACGAAATGCACAGTGTAGTACATTCTATATGAGTGAGTTGCACTGAAAAACTTAGAATTTACTGAAAAACCCGCATTAGACGAAATGCACAGTGTAGTACATTGTATATGAGTGAGTTGCACTGAAAAACTTAGAATTTACCGAAAAACCCGCATTAGACGAAATGCACAGTGTAGTACATTGTATATGAGTGAGTTGCACTGAAAAACTTAGAATTTACTGAAAAACCCGCATTAGACGAAATGCACAGTGTAGTACATTGTATATGAGTAAGTTGCACTGAAAAACTTAGAATTTACTGAAAAACCCGCATTAGACGAAATGCACAGTGTAGTACATTGTATATGAGTGAGTTGCACTGAAAAACTTAGAATTTACCGAAAAACCCGCATTAGACGAAATGCACAGTGTAGTACATTGTATATGAGTGAGTTGCACTGAAAAACTTAGAATTTACCGAAAAACCCGCATTAGACGAAATGCACAGTGTAGTACATTGTATATGAGTGAGTTGCACTGAAAAACTTAGAATTTACTGAAAACCCGCATTAAACGAAATGCACAGTGTAGTACATTGTATATGAGTGAGTTGCACTGAAAAACTTAGAATTTACTGAAAAACCCGCATTAGACGAAATGCACAGTGTAGTACATTGTATATGAGTGAGTTGCACTGAAAAACTTAGAATTTACTGAAAAACCCGCATTAGAGGAAATGCACAGTGTAGTACATTGTATATGAGTGAGTTGCACTGAAAAACTTAGAAATTACTGAAAAACTCGCATTAGACGAAATGCACAGTGTAGTACATTGTATATGAGTGAGTTGCACTGAAAAACTTAGAATTTACCGAAAAACCCGCATTAGACGAAATGCACAGTGTAGTACATTTTATATGAGTGAGTTGCACTGAAAAACTTAGAATTTACCGAAAAACCCGCATTAGACGAAATGCACAGTGTAGTACATTGTATATGAGTGAGTTGCACTGAAAAACTTAGAATTTACTGAAAACCCGCATTAAACGAAATGCACAGTGTAGTACATTGTATATGAGTGAGTTGCACTGAAAAACTTAGAATTTACTGAAAAACCCGCATTAGACGAAATGCACAGTGTAGTACATTGTATATGAGTGAGTTGCACTGAAAAACTTAGAATTTACTGAAAAACCCGCATTAGACGAAATGCACAGTGTAGTACATTGTATATGAGTGAGTTGCACTGAAAAACTTAGAATTTACTGAAAAACCCGCATTAGACGAAATGCACACTGTAGTACATTGTATATGAGTGAGTTGCACTGAAAAACTTAGAATTTACTGAAAAACCCGCATTAGACGAAATGCACAGTGTAGTACATTGTATATGAGTGAGTTGCACTGAAAAACTTAGAAATTACCGAAAAACACACATTAGACGAACTGCACAGTGTAGTACATTGTATATGAGTGAGTTGCACTGAAAAACTAGAATTTACCGAAAAACCCGCATTAGACGAAATGCACAGTGTAGTACATTGTATATGAGTGAGTTGCACTGAAAAACTTAGAATTTACTGAAAAACCCGCATTAGACGAAATGCACAGTGTAGTACATTGTATATGAGTGAGTTGCACTGAAAAACTTAGAATTTACTGAAAAACCCGCATTAGACGAAATGCACAGTGTAGTACATTGTATATGAGTGAGTTGCACTGAAAAACTTAGAATTTACTGAAAAACCCGCATTAGACGAAATGCACAGTGTAGTACATTGTATATGAGTGAGTTGCACTGAAAAACTTAGAATTTACTGAAAAACCCGCATTAGACGAAATGCACAGTGTAGTACATTGTATATGAGTGAGTTGCACTGAAAAACTTAGAATTTACTGAAAACCCGCATTAGACGAAATGCACAGTGTAGTACATTGTATATGAGTGAGTTGCACTGAAAAACTTAGAATTTACTGAAAAACCCGCATTAGACGAAATGCACAGTGTAGTACATTGTATATGAGTGAGTTGCACTGAAAAACTTAGAATTTACTGAAAAACCCGCATTAGAGGAAATGCACAGTGTAGTACATTGTATATGAGTGAGTTGCACTGAAAAACTTAGAAATTACTGAAAAACTCGCATTAGACGAAATGCACAGTGTAGTACATTGTATATGAGTGAGTTGCACTGAAAAACTTAGAATTTACCGAAAAACCCGCATTAGACGAAATGCACAGTGTAGTACATTGTATATGAGTGAGTTGCACTGAAAAACTTAGAATTTACCGAAAAACCCGCATTAGACGAAATGCACAGTGTAGTACATTGTATATGAGTGAGTTGCACTGAAAAACTTAGAATTTACTGAAAACCCGCATTAAACGAAATGCACAGTGTAGTACATTGTATATGAGTGAGTTGCACTGAAAAACTTAGAATTTACTGAAAAACCCGCATTAGACGAAATGCACAGTGTAGTACATTGTATATGAGTGAGTTGCACTGAAAAACTTAGAATTTACTGAAAAACCCGCATTAGACGAAATGCACAGTGTAGTACATTGTATATGAGTGAGTTGCACTGAAAAACTTAGAATTTACTGAAAAACCCGCATTAGACGAAATGCACACTGTAGTACATTGTATATGAGTGAGTTGCACTGAAAAACTTAGAATTTACTGAAAAACCCGCATTAGACGAAATGCACAGTGTAGTACATTGTATATGAGTGAGTTGCACTGAAAAACTTAGAAATTACCGAAAAACACACATTAGACGAACTGCACAGTGTAGTACATTGTATATGAGTGAGTTGCACTGAAAAACTAGAATTTACCGAAAAACCCGCATTAGACGAAATGCACAGTGTAGTACATTGTATATGAGTGAGTTGCACTGAAAAACTTAGAATTTACTGAAAAACCCGCATTAGACGAAATGCACAGTGTAGTACATTGTATATGAGTGAGTTGCACTGAAAAACTTAGAATTTACTGAAAAACCCGCATTAGACGAAATGCACAGTGTAGTACATTGTATATGAGTGAGTTGCACTGAAAAACTTAGAATTTACTGAAAAACCCGCATTAGACGAAATGCACAGTGTAGTACATTGTATATGAGTGAGTTGCACTGAAAAACTTAGAATTTACTGAAAAACCCGCATTAGACGAAATGCACAGTGTAGTACATTGTATATGAGTGAGTTGCACTGAAAAACTTAGAATTTACTGAAAACCCGCATTAGACGAAATGCACAGTGTAGTACATTGTATATGAGTGAGTTGCACTGAAAAACTTAGAATTTACTGAAAAACCCGCATTAGACGAAATGCACAGTGTAGTACATTGTATATGAGTGAGTTGCACTGAAAAATTTAGAATTTACCGAAAAACCCGCATTAGACGAAATGCACAGTGTAGTACATTGTATATGAGTGAGTTGCACTGAAAAACTTAGAATTTACTGAAAAACCCGCATTAGACTAAATGCACAGTGTAGTACATTGTATATGAGTGAGTTGCACTGAAAAACTTAGAATTTACTGAAAAACCCGCATTAGACGAAATGCACAGTGTAGTACATTGTATATGAGTGAGTTGCACTGAAAAACTTAGAATTTACCGAAAAACCCGCATTAGACGAACTGCACAGTGTAGTACATTGTACATGAGTGAGTTACACTGAAAAACTTAGAATTTACTGAAAAACCCGCATTAGACGAAATGCACAGTGTAGTACATTCTATATGAGTGAGTTGCACTGAAAAACTTAGAATTTACTGAAAAACCCGCATTAGACGAAATGCACAGTGTAGTACATTGTATATGAGTGAGTTGCACTGAAAAACTTAGAATTTACCGAAAAACCCGCATTAGACGAAATGCACAGTGTAGTACATTGTACATGAGTGAGTTACACTGAAAAACTTAGAATTTACTGAAAAACCCGCATTAGACGAAATGCACAGTGTAGTACATTCTATATGAGTGAGTTGCACTGAAAAACTTAGAATTTACTGAAAAACCCGCATTAGACGAAATGCACAGTGTAGTACATTGTATATGAGTGAGTTGCACTGAAAAACTTAGAATTTACTGAAAAACCCGCATTAGACGAAATGCACAGTGTAGTACATTGTATATGAGTGAGTTACACTGAAAAACTTAGAATTTACCGAAAAACCCGCATTAGATGAAATGCACAGTGTAGTACATTGTATATGAGTGAGTTGCACTGAAAAACTTAGAATTTACTGAAAAACCCGCATTAGACGAAATGCACAGTGTAGTACATAGTATATGAGTGAGTTGCACTGAAAAACTTAGAATTTACTGAAAAACCCGCATTAGACGAAATGCACAGTGTAGTACATTGTATATGAGTGAGTTGCACTGAAAAACTTAGAATTTACCGAAAAACCCGCATTAGACGAAATGCACAGTGTAGTACATTGTATATGAGTGAGTTGCACTGAAAAACTTAGAATTTACCGAAAAACCCGCATTAGACGAAATGCACAGTGTAGTACATTGTATATGAGTGAGTTGCACTGAAAAACTTAGAATTTACTGAAAAACCCGCATTAGACGAAATGCACAGTGTAGTACATTGTATATGAGTGAGTTGCACTGAAAAACTTAGAATTTACTGAAAAACCTGCATTAGACGAAATGCACAGTGTAGTACATTGTATATGAGTGAGTTTCACTGAAAAACTTAGAATTTACCGAAAAACCCGCATTAGACGAAATGCACAGTGTAGTACATTGTATATGAGTGAGTTGCACTGAAAAACTTAGAATTTACTGAAAAACCCGCATTAGACGAAATGCACAGTGTAGTACATTGTATATGAGTGAGTTGCACTGAAAAACTTAGAATTTACTGAAAAACCCGCATTAGACGAAATGCACAGTGTAGTACATTGTATATGAGTGAGTTGCACTGAAAAACTTAGAATTTACTGAAAAAACCGCATTAGACGAAATGCACAGTGTAGTACATTGTATATGAGTGAGTTGCACTGAAAAACTTAGAATTTACTGAAAAACCCGCATTAGACGAAATGCACAGTGTAGTACATTGTATATGAGTGAGTTGCACTGAAAAACTTAGAATTTACTGAAAAACCCGCATTAGACGAAATGCACAGTGTAGTACATTGTACATGAGTGAGTTGCACTGAAAAACTTAGAATTTACTGAAAAACCCGCATTAGACGAAATGCACAGTGTAGTACATTCTATATGAGTGAGTTGCACTGAAAAACTTAGAATTTACTGAAAAACCCGCATTAGACGAAATGCACAGTGTAGTACATTCTATATGAGTGAGTTGCACTGAAAAACTTAGAATTTACTGAAAAACCCGCATTAGACGAAATGCACAGTGTAGTACATTCTATATGAGTGAGTTGCACTGAAAAACTTAGAATTTACTGAAAAACCCGCATTAGACGAAATGCACACTGTAGTACATTGTATATGAGTGAGTTGCACTGAAAAACTTAGAATTTACTGAAAAACCCGCATTACACGAAATGCACAGTGTAGTACATTGTATATGAGTGAGTTGCACTGAAAAACTTAGAATTTACCGAAAAACCCGCATTAGACGAACTGCACAGTGTAGTACATTGTATATGAGTGAGTTGCACTGAAAAACTAGAATTTACCGAAAAACCCGCATTAGACGAAATGCACAGTGTAGTACATTGTATATGAGTGAGTTGCACTGAAAAACTTAGAATTTACTGAAAACCCGCATTAGACGAAATGCACAGTGTAGTACATTGTATGTGAGTGAGTTGCACTGAAAAACTTAGAATTTACTGAAAAACCCGCATTAGACGAAATGCACAGTGTAGTACATTGTATATGAGTGAGTTGCACTGAAAAACTTAGAATTTACTGAAAAACCCGCATTAGACGAAATGCACAGTGTAGTACATTGTATATGAGTGAGTTGCACTGAAAAACTTAGAATTTACTGAAAAACCCGCATTAGACGAAATGCACAGTGTAGTACATTGTATATGAGTGAGTTGCACTGAAAAACTTAGAATTTACTGAAAAACCCGCATTAGACGAAATGCACAGTGTAGTACATTGTATATGAGTGAGTTGCACTGAAAAACTTAGAATTTACCGAAAAAACCGCATTAGACGAAATGCACAGTGTAGTACATTGTATATGAGTGAGTTGCACTGAAAAACTTAGAATTTACTGAAAAACCCGCATTAGACTAAATGCACAGTGTAGTACATTGTATATGAGTGAGTTGCACTGAAAAACTTAGAATTTACTGAAAAACCCGCATTAGACGAAATGCACAGTGTAGTACATTGTATATGAGTGAGTTGCACTGAAAAACTTAGAATTTACTGAAAAACCCGCATTAGACGAAATGCACAGTGTAGTACATTGTATATGAGTGAGTTGCACTGAAAAACTTAGAATTTACTGAAAAACCCGCATTAGACGAAATGCACAGTGTAGTACATTGTATATGAGTGAGTTGCACTGAAAAACTTAGAATTTACTGAAAACCCGCATTAGACGAAATGCACAGTGTAGTACATTGTATGTGAGTGAGTTGCACTGAAAAACTTAGAATTTACTGAAAAACCCGCATTAGACGAAATGCACAGTGTAGTACATTGTATATGAGTGAGTTGCACTGAAAAACTTAGAATTTACTGAAAAACCCGCATTAGACGAAATGCACAGTGTAGTACATTGTATATGAGTGAGTTGCACTGAAAAACTTAGAATTTACTGAAAAACCCGCATTAGACGAAATGCACAGTGTAGTACATTGTATATGAGTGAGTTGCACTGAAAAACTTAGAATTTACTGAAAAACCCGCATTAGACGAAATGCACAGTGTAGTACATTGTATATGAGTGAGTTGCACTGAAAAACTTAGAATTTACCGAAAAACACGCATTAGACGAAATGCACAGTGTAGTACATTGTATATGAGTGAGTTGCACTGAAAAACTTAGAATTTACTGAAAAACGCGCATTAGACTAAATGCACAGTGTAGTACATTGTATATGAGTGAGTTGCACTGAAAAACTTAGAATTTACTGAAAAACCCGCATTAGACGAAATGCACAGTGTAGTACATTGTATATGAGTGAGTTGCACTGAAAAACTTAGAATTTACCGAAAAACCCGCATTAGACGAACTGCACAGTGTAGTACATTGTACATGAGTGAGTTACACTGAAAAACTTAGAATTTACTGAAAAACCCGCATTAGACGAAATGCACAGTGTAGTACATTCTATATGAGTGAGTTGCACTGAAAAACTTAGAATTTACTGAAAAACCCGCATTAGACGAAATGCACAGTGTAGTACATTGTATATGAGTGAGTTGCACTGAAAAACTTAGAATTTACCGAAAAACCCGCATTAGACGAAATGCACAGTGTAGTACATTGTATATGAGTGAGTTGCACTGAAAAACTTAGAATTTACTGAAAAACCCGCATTAGACGAAATGCACAGTGTAGTACATTGTATATGAGTGAGTTGCACTGAAAAACTTAGAATTTACCGAAAAACCCGCATTAGACGAAATGCACAGTGTAGTACATTGTATATGAGTGAGTTGCACTGAAAAACTTAGAATTTACCGAAAAACCCGCATTAGACGAAATGCACAGTGTAGTACATTGTATATGAGTGAGTTGCACTGAAAAACTTAGAATTTACCGAAAAACCCGCATTAGACGAAATGCACAGTGTAGTACACTGTATATGAGTGAGTTGCACTGAAAAACTTAGAATTTACCGAAAAACCCGCATTAGACGAACTGCACAGTGTAGTACATTGTATATGAGTGAGTTTCACTGAAAAATTTAGAATTTACCGAAAAACCCGCATTAGACGAAATGCACAGTGTAGTACATTGTATATGAGTGAGTTGCACTGAAAAACTTAGAATTTACTGAAAAACCCGCATTAGAGGAAATGCACAGTGTAGTACATTGTATATGAGTGAGTTGCACTGAAAAACTTAGAATTTACCGAAAAACCCGCATTAGACGAAATGCACAGTGTAGTACATTGTATATGAGTGAGTTGCACTGAAAAACTTAGAATTTACTGAAAAACCCGCATTAGACTAAATGCACAGTGTAGTACATTGTATATGAGTGAGTTGCACTGAAAAACTTAGAATTTACTGAAAAACCCGCATTAGACGAAATGCACAGTGTAGTACATTGTATATGAGTGAGTTGCACTGAAAAACTTAGAATTTACCGAAAAACCCGCATTAGACGAACTGCACAGTGTAGTACATTGTACATGAGTGAGTTACACTGAAAAACTTAGAATTTACTGAAAAACCCGCATTAGACGAAATGCACAGTGTAGTACATTCTATATGAGTGAGTTGCACTGAAAAACTTAGAATTTACTGAAAAACCCGCATTAGACGAAATGCACAGTGTAGTACATTGTATATGAGTGAGTTGCACTGAAAAACTTAGAATTTACCGAAAAACCCGCATTAGACGAAATGCACAGTGTAGTACATTGTATATGAGTGAGTTGCACTGAAAAACTTAGAATTTACTGAAAAACCCGCATTAGACGAAATGCACAGTGTAGTACATTGTATATGAGTGAGTTGCACTGAAAAACTTAGAATTTACCGAAAAACCCGCATTAGACGAAATGCACAGTGTAGTACATTGTATATGAGTGAGTTGCACTGAAAAACTTAGAATTTACCGAAAAACCCGCATTAGACGAAATGCACAGTGTAGTACATTGTATATGAGTGAGTTGCACTGAAAAACTTAGAATTTACCGAAAAACCCGCATTAGACGAAATGCACAGTGTAGTACACTGTATATGAGTGAGTTGCACTGAAAAACTTAGAATTTACCGAAAAACCCGCATTAGACGAACTGCACAGTGTAGTACATTGTATATGAGTGAGTTTCACTGAAAAATTTAGAATTTACCGAAAAACCCGCATTAGACGAAATGCACAGTGTAGTACATTGTATATGAGTGAGTTGCACTGAAAAACTTAGAATTTACTGAAAAACCCGCATTAGAGGAAATGCACAGTGTAGTACATTGTATATGAGTGAGTTGCACTGAAAAACTTAGAATTTACTGAAAAACCCGCATTAGACGAAATGCACAGTGTAGTACATTGTATATGAGTGAGTTGCACTGAAAAACTTAGAATTTACTGAAAAACCCGCATTAGACGAAATGCACAGTGTAGTACATTGTATATGAGTGAGTTGCACTGAAAAACTTAGAATTTACTGAAAAACCCGCATTAGACGAAATGCACAGTGTAGTACATTGTATATGAGTGAGTTGCACTGAAAAACTTAGAATTTACTGAAAAACCCGCATTAGACGAAATGCACAGTGTAGTACATTGTATATGAGTGAGTTGCACTGAAAAACTTAGAATTTACTGAAAAACCCGCATTAGACGAAATGCACAGTGTAGTACATTGTATATGAGTGAGTTGCACTGAAAAACTTAGAATTTACTGAAAAACCCGCATTAGACGAAATGCACAGTGTAGTACATTTTATATGAGTGAGTTGCACTGAAAAACTTAGAATTTACTGAAAAACCCGCATTAGACGAAATGCACAGTGTAGTACATTGTACATGAGTGAGTTGCACTGAAAAACTTAGAATTTACTGAAAAACCCGCATTAGACGAAATGCACAGTGTAGTACATTCTATATGAGTGAGTTGCACTGAAAAACTTAGAATTTACTGAAAAACCCGCATTAGACGAAATGCTCAGTGTAGTACATTCTATATGAGTGAGTTGCACTGAAAAACTTAGAATTTACTGAAAAACCCGCAAAGACGAAATGCACAGTGTAGTACATTCTATATGAGTGAGTTGCACTGAAAAACTTAGAATTTACTGAAAAACCCGCATTAGACGAAATGCACAGTGTAGTACATAGTATATGAGTGAGTTGCACTGAAAAACTTAGAATTTACTGAAAAACCCGCATTAGACGAAATGCACAGTGTAGTACATTGTATATGAGTGAGTTGCACTGAAAAACTTAGAATTTACTGAAAAACCCGCATTAGACGAAATGCACAGTGTAGTACATTGTATATGAGTGAGTTGCACTGAAAAACTTAGAATTTACTGAAAAACCCGCATTAGACGAAATGCACAGTGTAGTACATTCTATATGAGTGAGTTGCACTGAAAAACTTAGAATTTACTGAAAAACCCGCATTAGACGAAATGCACAGTGTTGTACATTCTATATGAGTGAGTTGCACTGAAAAACTTAGAATTTACTGAAAAACCCGCAAAGACGAAATGCACAGTGTAGTACATTCTATATGAGTGAGTTGCACTGAAAAACTTAGAATTTACTGAAAAACCCGCATTAGACGAAATGCCCAGTGTAGTACATAGTATATGAGTGAGTTGCACTGAAAAACTTAGAATTTACTGAAAAACCCGCATTAGACGAAATGCACAGTGTAGTACATAGTATATGAGTGAGTTGCACTGAAAAACTTAGAATTTACTGTAAAACCCGCATTAGACGAAATGCACAGTGTAGTACATTGTATATGAGAGAGTTGCACTGAAAAACTTAGAATTTACTGAAAAACCCGCATTAGACGAAATGCACAGTGTAGTACATTGTATATGAGTGAGTTGCACTGAAAAACTTAGAATTTACTGAAAAACCCGCATTAGACGAAATGCACAGTGTAGTACATTGTATATGAGTGAGTTGCACTGAAAAACTTAGAATTTACTGAAAAACCCGCATTAGACGAAATGCACAGTGTAGTACATTGTATATGAGTGAGTTACACTGAAAAACTTAGAATTTACCGAAAAACCCGCATTAGACGAAATGCACAGTGTAGTACATTGTATATGAGTGAGTTGCACTGAAAAACTTAGAATTTACTGAAAAACCCGCATTAGACGAAATGCACAGTGTAGTACATTGTATATGAGTGAGTTGCACTGAAAAACTTAGAATTTACTGAAAAACCCGCATTAGAGGAAATGCACAGTGTAGTACATTGTATATGAGTGAGTTGCACTGAAAAACTTAGAATTTACTGAAAAACCCGCATTAGACGAAATGCACAGTGTTGTACATTGTATATGAGTGAGTTGCACTGAAAAACTTAGAATTTACTGAAAAACCCGCATTAGACGAAATGCACAGTGTAGTACATTGTATATGAGTGAGTTGCACTGAAAAACTTAGAACTTACCGAAACACCCGCATTAGACGAAATGCACAGTGTAGTACATTGTATATGAGTGAGTTGCACTGAAAAACTTAGAATTTACCGAAAAACCCGCATTAGACGAAATGCACAGTGTAGTACATTGTATATGAGTGAGTTGCACTGAAAAACTTAGAATTTACCGAAAAACCCGCATTAGACGAAATGCACAGTGTAGTACATTGTATATGAGTGAGTTGCATTGAAAAACTTAGAATTTACCGAAAAACCCGCATTAGACGAACTGCACAGTGTAGTACATTGTATATGAGTGAGTTGCACTGAAAAACTTAGAATTTACCGAAAAACCCGCATTAGACGAAATGCACAGTGTAGTACATTCTATATGAGTGAGTTGCACTGAAAAACTTAGAATTTACTGAAAAACCCGCATTAGACGAAATGCACAGTGTAGTACATTGTATATGAGTGAGTTGCACTTAAAAACTTAGAATTTACTGAAAAACCTGCATTAGACGAAATGCACAGTGTAGTACATTGTATATGAGTGAGTTGCACTGAAAAACTTAGAATTTACCTAAAAACCCGCATTAGACGAAATGCACAGTGTAGTACATTGTATATGAGTGAGTTGCACTGAAAAACTTAGAATTTACTGAAAAACCCGCATTAGACGAAATGCACAGTGTAGTACATTGTATATGAGTGAGTTGCACTGAAAAACTTAGAATTTACTGAAAAACCCGCATTAGACGAAATGCACAGTGTAGTACATTGTATATGAGTGAGTTGCACTGAAAAACTTAGAATTTACTGAAAAACCCGCATTAGACGAAATGCACAGTGTAGTACATTGTATATGAGTGAGTTGCACTGAAAAACTTAGAATTTACTGAAAAACCCGCATTAGAGGAAATGCACAGTGTAGTACATTGTATATGAGTGAGTTGCACTGAAAAACTTAGAATTTACTGAAAAACCCGCATTAGACGAAATGCACAGTGTTGTACATTGTATATGAGTGAGTTGCACTGAAAAACTTAGAATTTACTGAAAAACCCGCATTAGACGAAATGCACAGTGTAGTACATTGTATATGAGTGAGTTGCACTGAAAAACTTAGAACTTACCGAAACACCCGCATTAGACGAAATGCACAGTGTAGTACATTGTATATGAGTGAGTTGCACTGAAAAACTTAGAATTTACCGAAAAACCCGCATTAGACGAAATGCACAGTGTAGTACATTGTATATGAGTGAGTTGCACTGAAAAACTTAGAATTTACCGAAAAACCCGCATTAGACGAAATGCACAGTGTAGTACATTGTATATGAGTGAGTTGCATTGAAAAACTTAGAATTTACCGAAAAACCCGCATTAGACGAACTGCACAGTGTAGTACATTGTATATGAGTGAGTTGCACTGAAAAACTTAGAATTTACCGAAAAACCCGCATTAGACGAAATGCACAGTGTAGTACATTCTATATGAGTGAGTTGCACTGAAAAACTTAGAATTTACTGAAAAACCCGCATTAGACGAAATGCACAGTGTAGTACATTGTATATGAGTGAGTTGCACTTAAAAACTTAGAATTTACTGAAAAACCTGCATTAGACGAAATGCACAGTGTAGTACATTGTATATGAGTGAGTTGCACTGAAAAACTTAGAATTTACCTAAAAACCCGCATTAGACGAAATGCACAGTGTAGTACATTGTATATGAGTGAGTTGCACTGAAAAACTTAGAATTTACTGAAAAACCCGCATTAGACGAAATGCACAGTGTAGTACATTGTATATGAGTGAGTTGCACTGAAAAACTTAGAATTTACTGAAAAACCCGCATTAGACGAAATGCACAGTGTAGTACATTGTATATGAGTGAGTTGCACTGAAAAACTTAGAATTTACTGAAAAACCCGCATTAGACGAAATGCACAGTGTAGTACATTGTATATGAGTGAGTTGCACTGAAAAACTTAGAATTTACTGAAAAACCCGCATTAGACGAAATGCACAGTGTAGTACATTGTATATGAGTGAGTTGCACTGAAAAACTTAGAATTTACTGAAAAACCCGCATTAGACGAAATGCACAGTGTAGTACATTGTACATGAGTGAGTTGCACTGAAAAACTTAGAATTTACTGAAAAACCCGCATTAGACGAAATGCACAGTGTAGTACATTCTATATGAGTGAGTTGCACTGAAAAACTTAGAATTTACTGAAAAACCCGCATTAGACGAAATGCACAGTGTAGTACATTCTATATGAGTGAGTTGCACTGAAAAACTTAGAATTTACTGAAAAACCCGCATTAGACGAAATGCACAGTGTAGTACATTCTATATGAGTGAGTTGCACTGAAAAACTTAAAATTTACTGAAAAACCCGCATTAGACGAAATGCACACTGTAGTACATTGTATATGAGTGAGTTGCACTGAAAAACTTAGAATTTACTGAAAAACCCGCATTAGACGAAATGCACAGTGTAGTACATTGTATATGAGTGAGTTGCACTGAAAAACTTAGAATTTACCGAAAAACCCGCATTAGACGAAATGCACAGTGTAGTACATTGTATATGAGTGAGTTGCACTGAAAAACTAGAATTTACCGAAAAACCCGCATTAGACGAAATGCACAGTGTAGTACATTGTATATGAGTGAGTTGCACTGAAAAACTTAGAATTTACTGAAAACCCGCATTAGACGAAATGCACAGTGTAGTACATTGTATGTGAGTGAGTTGCACTGAAAAACTTAGAATTTACTGAAAAACCCGCATTAGACGAAATGCACAGTGTAGTACATTGTATATGAGTGAGTTGCACTGAAAAACTTAGAATTTACTGAAAACCCGCATTAGACGAAATGCACAGTGTAGTACATTGTATATGAGTGAGTTGCACTGAAAAACTTAGAATTTACTGAAAAACCCGCATTAGACGAAATGCACAGTGTAGTACATTGTATATGAGTGAGTTGCACTGAAAAACTTAGAATTTACTGAAAAACCCGCATTAGACGAAATGCACAGTGTAGTACATTGTATATGAGTGAGTTGCACTGAAAAACTTAGAATTTACTGAAAAACCCGCATTAGACGAAATGCACAGTGTAGTACATTGTATATGAGTGAGTTGCACTGAAAAACTTAGAATTTACCGAAAAACCCGCATTAGACGAAATGCACAGTGTAGTACATTGTATATGAGTGAGTTGCACTGAAAAACTTAGAATTTACTGAAAAACCCGCATTAGACTAAATGCACAGTGTAGTACATTGTATATGAGTGAGTTGCACTGAAAAACTTAGAATTTACTGAAAAACCCGCATTAGACGAAATGCACAGTGTAGTACATTGTATATGAGTGAGTTGCACTGAAAAACTTAGAATTTACCGAAAAACTCGCATTAGACGAACTGCACAGTGTAGTACATTGTACATGAGTGAGTTACACTGAAAAACTTAGAATTTACTGAAAAACCCGCATTAGACGAAATGCACAGTGTAGTACATTCTATATGAGTGAGTTGCACTGAAAAACTTAGAATTTACTGAAAAACCCGCATTAGACGAAATGCACAGTGTAGTACATTGTATATGAGTGAGTTGCACTGAAAAACTTAGAATTTACCGAAAAACCCGCATTAGACGAAATGCACAGTGTAGTACATTGTACATGAGTGAGTTACACTGAAAAACTTAGAATTTAGTGAAAAACCCGCATTAGACGAAATGCACAGTGTAGTACATTGTATATGAGTGAGTTGCACTGAAAAACTTAGAATTTACCGAAAAACCCGCATTAGACGAAATGCACAGTGTAGTACATTGTATATGAGTGAGTTGCACTGAAAAACTTAGAATTTACCGAAAAACCCGCATTAGACGAAATGCACAGTGTAGTACATTGTATATGAGTGAGTTGCACTGAAAAACTTAGAATTTACCGAAAAACCCGCATTAGACGAAATGCACAGTGTAGTACATTGTATATGAGTGAGTTGCACTGAAAAACTTAGAATTTACCGAAAAACCCGCATTAGACGAACTGCACAGTGTAGTACATTGTATATGAGTGAGTTTCACTGAAAAATTTAGAATTTACCGAAAAACCCGCATTAGACGAAATGCACAGTGTAGTACTTTGTATATGAGTGAGTTGCACTGAAAAACTTAGAATTTACTGAAAAACCCGCATTAGAGGAAATGCACAGTGTAGTACATTGTATATGAGTGAGTTGCACTGAAAAACTTAGAATTTACTGAAAAACCGGCATTAGACGAAATGCACAGTGTAGTACATTGTATATGAGTGAGTTGCACTGAAAAACTTAGAATTTACTGAAAAACCCGCATTAGACGAAATGCACAGTGTAGTACATTGTATATGAGTGAGTTGCACTGAAAAACTTAGAATTTACTGAAAAACCCGCATTAGACGAAATGCACAGTGTAGTACATTGTATATGAGTGAGTTGCACTGAAAAACTTAGAATTTACTGAAAAACCCGCATTAGACGAAATGCACAGTGTAGTAGATTGTATATGAGTGAGTTGCACTGAAAAACTTAGAATTTACTGAAAAACCCGCATTAGACGAAATGCACAGTGTAGTACATTGTATATGAGTGAGTTGCACGGAAAAACTTAGAATTTACTGAAAAACCCGCATTAGACGAAATGCACAGTGTAGTACATTGTATATGAGTGAGTTGCACTGAAAAACTTAGAATTTACTGAAAAACCCGCATTAGACGAAATGCACAGTGTAGTACATTGTACATGAGTGAGTTGCACTGAAAAACTTAGAATTTACTGAAAAACCCGCATTAGACGAAATGCACAGTGTAGTACATTCTATATGAGTGAGTTGCACTGAAAAACTTAGAATTTACTGAAAAACCCGCATTAGACGAAATGCACAGTGTAGTACATTCTATATGAGTGAGTTGCACTGAAAAACTTAGAATTTACTGAAAAACCCGCATTAGACGAAATGCACAGTGTAGTACATTCTATATGAGTGAGTTGCACTGAAAAACTTAGAATTTACTGAAAAACCCGCATTAGACGAAATGCACAGTGTAGTACATAGTTATGAGTGAGTTGCACTGAAAAACTTAGAATTTACTGAAAAACCCGCATTAGACGAAATGCACAGTGTAGTACATAGTATATGAGTGAGTTGCACTGAAAAACTTAGAATTTACTGAAAAACCCGCATTAGACGAAATGCACAGTGTAGTACATTGTATATGAGAGAGTTGCACTGAAAAACTTAGAATTTACTGAAAAACCCGCATTAGACGAAATGCACAGTGTAGTACATTGTATATGAGTGAGTTGCACTGAAAAACTTAGAATTTACTGAAAAACCCGCATTAGACGAAATGCACAGTGTAGTACATTGTATATGAGTGAGTTGCACTGAAAAACTTAGAATTTACTGAAAAACCCGCATTAGACGAAATGCACAGTGTAGTACATTGTATATGAGTGAGTTACACTGAAAAACTTAGAATTTACCGAAAAACCCGCATTAGACGAAATGCACAGTGTAGTACATTGTATATGAGTGAGTTGCACTGAAAAACTTAGAATTTACTGAAAAACCCGCATTAGACGAAATGCACAGTGTAGTACATTGTATATGAGTGAGTTACACTGAAAAACTTAGAATTTACCGAAAAACCCGCATTAGACGAAATGCACAGTGTAGTACATTGTATATGAGTGAGTTGCACTGAAAAACTTAGAATTTACTGAAAAACCCGCATTAGAGGAAATGAACAGTGTAGTACATTGTATATCAGTGAGTTGCACTGAAAAACTTAGAATTTACTGAAAAACCCGCATTAGACGAAATGCACAGTGTAGTACATTGTATATGAGTGAGTTGCACTGAAAAACTTAGAATTTACTGAAAAACCCGCATTAGAGGAAATGCACAGTGTAGTACATTGTATATGAGTGAGTTGCACTGAAAAACTTAGAATTTACTGAAAAACCCGCATTAGACGAAATGCACAGTGTAGTACATTGTATATGAGTGAGTTGCACTGAAAAACTTAGAATTTACTGAAAAACCCGCATTAGACGAAATGCACAGTGTAGTACATTGTATATGAGTGAGTTGCACTGAAAAACTTAGAATTTACTGAAAAACCCGCATTAGACGAAATGCACAGTGTAGTACATTGTATATGAGTGAGTTGCACTGAAAAACTTAGAATTTACTGAAAAACCCGCATTAGACGAAATGCACAGTGTAGTACATTGTATATGAGTGAGTTGCACTGAAAAACTTAGAATTTACTGAAAAACCCGCATTAGACGAAATGCACAGTGTAGTACATTGTATATGAGTGAGTTGCACTGAAAAACTTAGAATTTACTGAAAAACCCGCATTAGACGAAATGCACAGTGTAGTACATTGTATATGAGTGAGTTGCACTGAAAAACTTAGAATTTACTGAAAAACCCGCATTAGACGAAATGCACAGTGTAGTACATTGTACATGAGTGAGTTGCACTGAAAAACTTAGAATTTACTGAAAAACCCGCATTAGACGAAATGCACAGTGTAGTACATTGTATATGAGTGAGTTGCACTGAAAAACTTAGAATTTACTGAAAAACCCGCATTAGACGAAATGCACAGTGTAGTACATTCTATATGAGTGAGTTGCACTGAAAAACTTAGAATTTACTGAAAAACCCGCATTAGACGAAATGCACAGTGTAGTACATTCTATATGAGTGAGTTGCACTGAAAAACTTAGAATTTACTGAAAAACCCGCATTAGACGAAATGCACAGTGTAGTACATAGTATATGAGTGAGTTGCACTGAAAAACTTAGAATTTACTGAAAAACCCGCATTAGACGAAATGCACAGTGTAGTACATAGTATATGAGTGAGTTGCACTGAAAAACTTAGAATTTACTGAAAAACCCGCATTAGACGAAATGCACAGTGTAGTACATTGTATATGAGAGAGTTGCACTGAAAAACTTAGAATTTACTGAAAAACCCGCATTAGACGAAATGCACAGTGTAGTACATTGTATATGAGTGAGTTGCACTGAAAAACTTAGAATTTACTGAAAAACCCGCATTAGACGAAATGCACAGTGTAGTACATTGTATATGAGTGAGTTGCACTGAAAAACTTAGAATTTACTGAAAAACCCGCATTAGACGAAATGCACAGTGTAGTACATTGTATATGAGTGAGTTACACTGAAAAACTTAGAATTTACCGAAAAACCGGCATTAGAAGAAATGCACAGTGTAGTACATTGTATATGAGTGAGTTGCACTGAAAAACTTAGAATTTACTGAAAAACCCGTCTTAGACGAAATGCACAGTGTAGTACATTGTATATGAGTGAGTTGCACTGAAAAACTTAGAATTTACTGAAAAACCCGCATTAGACGAAATGCACAGTGTAGTACATTGTATATGAGTGAGTTGCACTGAAAAACTTAGAATTTACCGAAAAACCCGCATTAGACGAAATGCACAGTGTAGTACATTGTATATGAGTGAGTTGCACTGAAAAACTTAGAATTTACTGAAAAACCCGCATTAGAGGAAATGCACAGTGTAGTACATTGTATATGAGTGAGTTGCACTGAAAAACTTAGAATTTACTGAAAAACCCGCATTAGACGAAATGCACAGTGTAGTACATTGTATATGAGTGAGTTGCACTGAAAAACTTAGAATTTACTGAAAAACCCGCATTAGACGAAATGCACAGTGTAGTACATTTTATATGAGTGAGTTGCACTGGAAAACTTAGAATTTACTGAAAAACCCGCATTAGACGAAATGCACAGTGTAGTACATTGTATATGAGTGAGTTGCACTGAAAAACTTAGAATTTACTGAAAACCCGCATTAGACGAAATGCACAGTGTAGTACATTGTATGTGAGTGAGTTGCACTGAAAAACTTAGAATTTACTGAAAAACCCGCATTAGACGAAATGCACAGTGTAGTACATTGTATATGAGTGAGTTGCACTGAAAAACTTAGAATTTACTGAAAACCCGCATTAGACGAAATGCACAGTGTAGTACATTGTATATGAGTGAGTTGCACTGAAAAACTTAGAATTTACTGAAAAACCCGCATTAGACGAAATGCACAGTGTAGTACATTGTATGTGAGTGAGTTGCACTGAAAAACTTAGAATTTACTGAAAAACCCGCATTAGACGAAATGCACAGTGTAGTACATTCTATATGAGTGAGTTGCACTGAAAAACTTAGAATTTACTGAAAAACCCGCATTAGACGAAATGCACAGTGTAGTACATTGTATATGAGTGAGTTAGCACTGAAAAACTTAGAATTTACCGAAAAACCCGCATTAGACGAAATGCACAGTGTAGTACATTGTATATGAGTGAGTTGCACTGAAAAACTTAGAATTTACCGAAAAACCCGCATTAGACGAAATGCACAGTGTAGTACATTGTATATGAGTGAGTTGCACTGAAAAACTTAGAATTTACTGAAAAACCCGCATTAGACGAAATGCACAGTGTAGTACATTGTATATGAGTGAGTTGCACTGAAAAACTTAGAATTTACCGAAAAACCCGCATTAGTCGAAATGCACAGTGTAGTACATTGTATATGAGTGAGTTGCACTGAAAAACTTAGAATTTACCGAAAAACCCGCATTAGAAGAAATGCACAGTGTAGTACATTGTATATGAGTGAGTTGCACTGAAAAACTTAGAATTTACCGAAAAACCCGCATTAGACGAAATGCACAGTGTAGTACATTGTATATGAGTGAGTTGCACTGAAAAACTTAGAATTTACTGAAAAACCCGCATTAGACGAAATGCACAGTGTAGTACATTGTATATGAGTGAGTTGCACTGAAAAACTTAGAATTTACTGAAAACCCGCATTAGACGAAATGCACAGTGTAGTACATTGTATATGAGTGAGTTGCACTGAAAAACTTAGAATTTACCGAAAAACCCGCATTAGACGAAATGCACAGTGTAGTACATTGTATATGAGTGAGTTGCACTGAAAAACTTAGAATTTACCGAAAAACCCGCATTAGACGAAATGCACAGTGTAGTACATTGTATATGAGTGAGTTGCACTGAAAAACTTAGAATTTACCGAAAAACCCGCATTAGAAGAAATGCACAGTGTAGTACATTGTATATGAGTGAGTTGCACTGAAAAACTTAGAATTTACCGAAAAACCCGCATTAGACGAAATGCACAGTGTAGTACATTGTATATGAGTGAGTTGCACTGAAAAACTTAGAATTTACTGAAAAACCCGCATTAGACGAAATGCACAGTGTAGTACATTGTATATGAGTGAGTTGCACTGAAAAACTTAGAATTTACTGAAAAACCCGCATTAGACGAAATGCACAGTGTAGTACATTGTATATGAGTGAGTTGCACTGAAAAACTTAGAATTTACCGAAAAACCCGCATTAGACGAACTGCACAGTGTAGTACATTGTACATGAGTGAGTTACACTGAAAAACTTAGAATTTACTGAAAAACCCGCATTAGACGAAATGCACAGTGTAGTACATTCTATATGAGTGAGTTGCACTGAAACACTTAGAATTTACTGAAAAACCCGCATTAGACGAAATGCACAGTGTAGTACATTGTATATGAGTGAGTTGCACTGAAAAACTTAGAATTTAACGAAAAACCCGCATTAGACGAAATGCACAGTGTAGTACATTGTACATGAGTGAGTTACACTGAAAAACTTAGAATTTAGTGAAAAACCCGCATTAGACGAAATGCACAGTGTAGTACATTGTATATGAGTGAGTTGCACTGAAAAACTTAGAATTTACCGAAAAACCCGCATTAGACGAAATGCACAGTGTAGTACATTGTATATGAGTGAGTTGCACTGAAAAACTTAGAATTTACCGAAAAACCCGCATTAGACGAAATGCACAGTGTAGTACATTGTATATGAGTGAGTTGCACTGAAAAACTTAGAATTTACCGAAAAACCCGCACTAGACGAACTGCACAGTGTAGTACATTGTATATGAGTGAGTTTCACTGAAAAATTTAGAATTTACCGAAAAACCCGCATTAGACGAAATGCACAGTGTAGTACATTGTATATGAGTGAGTTGCACTGAAAAACTTAGAATTTACTGAAAAACCCGCATTAGAGGAAATGCACAGTGTAGTACATTGTATATGAGTGAGTTGCACTGAAAAACTTAGAATTTACTGAAAAACCCGCATTAGACGAAATGCACAGTGTAGTACATTGTATGTGAGTGAGTTGCACTGAAAAACTTAGAATTTACTGAAAAACCCGCATTAGACGAAATGCACAGTGTAGTACATTGTATATGAGTGAGTTGCACTGAAAAACTTAGAATTTACTGAAAAACCCGCATTAGACGAAATGCACAGTGTAGTACATTGTATATGAGTGAGTTGCACTGAAAAACTTAGAATTTACTGAAAAACCCGCATTAGACGAAATGCACAGTGTAGTACAATTGTATATGAGTGAGTTGCACTGAAAAACTTAGAATTTACTGAAAAACCCGCATTAGACGAAATGCACAGTGTAGTACATTGTATATGAGTGAGTTGCACTGAAAAACTTAGAATTTACTGAAAAACCCGCATTAGACGAAATGCACAGTGTAGTACATTGTATATGAGTGAGTTGCACTGAAAAACTTAGAATTTACTGAAAAACCCGCATTAGACGAAATGCACAGTGTAGTACATTGTACATGAGTGAGTTGCACTGAAAAACTTAGAATTTACTGAAAAACCCGCATTAGACGAAATGCACAGTGTAGTACATTCTATATGAGTTAGTTGCACTGAAAAACTTAGAATTTACTGAAAAACCCGCATTAGACGAAATGCACAGTGTAGTACATAGTATATGAGTGAGTTGCACTGAAAAACTTAGAATTTACTGAAAAACCCGCATTAGACGAAATGCACAGTGTAGTACATAGTATATGAGTGAGTTGCACTGAAAAACTTAGAATTTACTGAAAAACCCGCATTAGACGAAATGCACAGTGTAGTACATTGTATATGAGAGAGTTGCACTGAAAAACTTAGAATTTACTGAAAAACCCGCATTAGACGAAATGCACAGTGTAGTACATTGTATATGAGTGAGTTGCACTGAAAAACTTAGAATTTACTGAAAAACCGCATTAGACGAAATGCACAGTGTAGTACATTGTATGTGAGTGAGTTGCACTGAAAAACTTAGAATTTACTGAAAAACCCGCATTAGACGAAATGCACAGTGTAGTACATTGTATATGAGTGAGTTGCACTGAAAAACTTAGAATTTACTGAAAAACCCGCATTAGACGAAAATGCACAGTGTAGTACATTGTATATGAGTGAGTTGCACTGAAAAACTTAGAATTTACTGAAAAACCCGCATTAGACGAAATGCACAGTGTAGTACATTGTATATGAGTGAGTTGCACTGAAAAACTTAGAATTTACTGAAAAACCCGCATTAGACGAAATGCACAGTGTAGTACATTGTATATGAGTGAGTTGCACTGAAAAACTTAGAATTTACTGAAAAACCCGCATTAGACGAAATGCACAGTGTAGTACATTGTATATGAGTGAGTTGCACTGAAAAACTTAGAATTTACTGAAAAACCGCATTAGACGAAATGCACAGTGTAGTACATTGTACATGAGTGAGTTGCACTGAAAAACTTAGAATTTACTGAAAAACCCGCATTAGACGAAATGCACAGTGTAGTACATTCTATATGAGTTAGTTGCACTGAAAAACTTAGAATTTACTGAAAAACCCGCATTAGACGAAATGCACAGTGTAGTACATTCTATATGAGTGAGTTGCACTGAAAAACTTAGAATTTACTGAAAAACCCGCATTAGACGAAATGCACAGTGTAGTACATTCTATATGAGTGAGTTGCACTGAAAAACTTAGAATTTACTGAAAAACCCGCATTAGACGAAATGCACAGTGTAGTACATAGTATATGAGTGAGTTGCACTGAAAAACTTAGAATTTACTGAAAAACCCGCATTAGACGAAATGCACAGTGTAGTACATAGTATATGAGTGAGTTGCACTGAAAAACTTAGAATTTACTGAAAACCCGCATTAGATGAAATGCACAGTGTAGTACATTGTATGTGAGTGAGTTGCACTGAAAAACTTAGAATTTACTGAAAAACCCGCATTAGACGAAATGCACAGTGTAGTACATTGTATATGAGTGAGTTGCACTGAAAAACTTAGAATTTACTGAAAACCCGCATTAGACGAAATGCACAGTGTAGTACATTGTATATGAGTGAGTTGCACTGAAAAACTTAGAATTTACTGAAAAACCCGCATTAGACGAAATGCACAGTGTAGTACATTGTATATGAGTGAGTTGCACTGAAAAACTTAGAATTTACTGAAAAACCCGCATTAGACGAAATGCACAGTGTAGTACATTGTATATGAGTGAGTTGCACTGAAAACTTAGAATTTACCGAAAAACCCGCATTAGACGAACTGCACAGTGTAGTACATTGTATATGAGTGAGTTTCACTGAAAAATTTAGAATTTACCGAAAAACCCGCATTAGACGAAATGCACAGTGTAGTACATTGTATATGAGTGAGTTGCACTGAAAAACTTAGAATTTACTGAAAAACCCGCATTAGAGGAAATGCACAGTGTAGTACATTGTATATGAGTGAGTTGCACTGAAAAACTTAGAATTTACTGAAAACCCGCATTAGACGAAATGCACAGTGTAGTACATTGTATGTGAGTGAGTTGCACTGAAAACTTAGAATTTACTGAAAAACCCGCATTAGACGAAATGCACAGTGTAGTACATTGTATATGAGTGAGTTGCACTGAAAAACTTAGAATTTACTGAAAAACCCGCATTAGACGAAATGCACAGTGTAGTACATTGTATATGAGTGAGTTGCACTGAAAAACTTAGAATTTACTGAAAAACCCGCATTAGACGAAATGCACAGTGTAGTACATTGTATATGAGTGAGTTGCACTGAAAAAACTTAGAATTTACTGAAAAACCCGCATTAGACGAAATGCACAGTGTAGTACATTGTATATGAGTGAGTTGCACTGAAAAACTTAGAATTTACTGAAAAACCCGCATTAGACGAAATGCACAGTGTAGTACATTGTATATGAGTGAGTTGCACTGAAAAACTTAGAATTTACTGAAAAACCCGCATTAGACGAAATGCACAGTGTAGTACATTGTACATGAGTGAGTTGCACTGAAAAACTTAGAATTTACTGAAAAACCCGCATTAGACGAAATGCACAGTGTAGTACATTCTATATGAGTTAGTTGCACTGAAAAACTTAGAATTTACTGAAAAACCCGCATTAGACGAAATGCACAGTGTAGTACATTCTATATGAGTGAGTTGCACTGAAAAACTTAGAATTTACTGAAAAACCCGCATTAGACGAAATGCACAGTGTAGTACATTCTATATGAGTGAGTTGCACTGAAAAACTTAGAATTTACTGAAAAACCCGCATTAGACGAAATGCACAGTGTAGTACATAGTATATGAGTGAGTTGCACTGAAAAACTTAGAATTTACTGAAAAACCCGCATTAGACGAAATGCACAGTGTAGTACATAGTATATGAGTGAGTTGCACTGAAAAACTTAGAATTTACTGAAAAACCCGCATTAGACGAAATGCACAGTGTAGTACATTGTATATGAGAGAGTTGCACTGAAAAACTTAGAATTTACTGAAAAACCCGCATTAGACGAAATGCACAGTGTAGTACATTGTATATGAGTGAGTTGCACTGAAAAACTTAGAATTTACTGAAAAACCCGCATTAGACGAAATGCACAGTGTAGTACATTCTATATGAGTGAGTTGCACTGAAAAACTTAGAATTTACTGAAAAACCCGCATTAGACGAAATGCACAGTGTAGTACATTGTATATGAGTGAGTTACACTGAAAAACTTAGAATTTACCGAAAAACCCGCATTAGACGAAATGCACAGTGTAGTACATTGTATATGAGTGAGTTGCACTGAAAAACTTAGAATTTACTGAAAAACCCGCATTAGACGAAATGCACAGTGTAGTACATTGTATATGAGTGAGTTGCACTGAAAACTTAGAATTTACTGAAAAACCCGCATTAGACGAAATGCACAGTGTAGTACATTGTATATGAGTGAGTTGCACTGAAAACTTAGAATTTACCGAAAAACCCGCATTAGACGAAATGCACAGTGTAGTACATTGTATATGAGTGAGTTGCACTGAAAAACTTAGAATTTAACGAAAAACACGCATTAGAAGAAATGCACAGTGTAGTACATTGTATATGAGTGAGTTGCACTGAAAAACTTAGAATTTACCGAAAAACCCGCATTAGACGAAATGCACAGTGTAGTACATTGTATATGAGTGAGTTGCACTGAAAAACTTAGAATTTACTGAAAAACCCGCATTAGACGAAATGCACAGTGTAGTACATTGTATATGAGTGAGTTGCACTGAAAAACTTAGAATTTACTGAAAACCCGCATTAGACGAAATGCACAGTGTAGTACATTGTATATGAGTGAGTTGCACTGAAAAAACTTAGAATTTACCGAAAAACCCGCATTAGACGAAATGCACAGTGTAGTACATTGTATATGAGTGAGTTGCACTGAAAAACTTAGAATTTACGAAAAACCCGCATTAGACGAAATGCACAGTGTAGTACATTGTATATGAGTGAGTTGCACTGAAAAACTTAGAATTTACTGAAAAACCCGCATTAGACGAAATGCACAGTGTAGTACATTGTATATGAGTGAGTTGCACTGAAAAACTTAGAATTTACTGAAAACCCGCATTAGATGAAATGCACAGTGTAGTACATTGTATGTGAGTGAGTTGCACTGAAAAACTTAGAATTTACTGAAAAACCCGCATTAGACGAAATGCACAGTGTAGTACATTGTATATGAGTGAGTTGCACTGAAAAACTTAGAATTTACTGAAAACCCGCATTAGACGAAATGCACAGTGTAGTACATTGTATATGAGTGAGTTGCACTGAAAAACTTAGAATTTACTGAAAAACCCGCATTAGACGAAATGCACAGTGTAGTACATTGTATATGAGTGAGTTGCACTGAAAAACTTAGAATTTACTGAAAAACCCGCATTAGACGAAATGCACAGTGTAGTACATTGTATATGAGTGAGTTGCACTGAAAAACTTAGAATTTACCGAAAAACCCGCATTAGACGAACTGCACAGTGTAGTACATTGTATATGAGTGAGTTTCACTGAAAAATTTAGAATTTACCGAAAAACCCGCATTAGACGAAATGCACAGTGTAGTACATTGTATATGAGTGAGTTGCACTGAAAAACTTAGAATTTACTGAAAAACCCGCATTAGAGGAAATGCACAGTGTAGTACATTGTATATGAGTGAGTTGCACTGAAAAACTTAGAATTTACTGAAAAACCCGCATTAGACGAAATGCACAGTGTAGTACATTGTATGTGAGTGAGTTGCACTGAAAAACTTAGAATTTACTGAAAAACCCGCATTAGACGAAATGCACAGTGTAGTACATTGTATATGAGTGAGTTGCACTGAAAAACTTAGAATTTACTGAAAAACCCGCATTAGACGAAATGCACAGTGTAGTACATTGTATATGAGTGAGTTGCACTGAAAAACTTAGAATTTACTGAAAAACCCGCATTAGACGAAATGCACAGTGTAGTACATTGTATATGAGTGAGTTGCACTGAAAAACTTAGAATTTACTGAAAAACCAGCATTAGACGAAATGCACAGTGTAGTACATTGTATATGAGTGAGTTGCACTGAAAAACTTAGAATTTACTGAAAAACCCGCATTAGACGAAATGCACAGTGTAGTACATTGTATATGAGTGAGTTGCACTGAAAAACTTAGAATTTACTGAAAAACCCGCATTAGACGAAATGCACAGTGTAGTACATTGTACATGAGTGAGTTGCACTGAAAAACTTAGAATTTACTGAAAAACCCGCATTAGACGAAATGCACAGTGTAGTACATTCTATATGAGTTAGTTGCACTGAAAAACTTAGAATTTACTGAAAAACCCGCATTAGACGAAATGCACAGTGTAGTACATTCTATATGAGTGAGTTGCACTGAAAACTTAGAATTTACTGAAAAACCCGCATTAGACGAAATGCACAGTGTAGTACATTCTATATGAGTGAGTTGCACTGAAAAACTTAGAATTTACTGAAAAACCCGCATTAGACGAAATGCACAGTGTAGTACATAGTATATGAGTGAGTTGCACTGAAAAACTTAAGAATTTACTGAAAAACCCGCATTAGACGAAATGCACAGTGTAGTACATAGTATATGAGTGAGTTGCACTGAAAAACTTAGAATTTACTGAAAAACCCGCATTAGACGAAATGCACAGTGTAGTACATTGTATATGAGAGAGTTGCACTGAAAAACTTAGAATTTACTGAAAAACCTGCATTAGACGAAATGCACAGTGTAGTACATTGTATATGAGTGAGTTGCACTGAAAAACTTAGAATTTACTGAAAAACCCGCATTAGACGAAATGCACAGTGTAGTACATTGTATATGAGTGAGTTGCACTGAAAAACTTAGAATTTACTGAAAAACCCCGCATTAGACGAAATGCACAGTGTAGTACATTGTATATGAGTGAGTTACACTGAAAAACATAGAATTTACCGAAAAACCCGCATTAGACGAAATGCACAGTGTAGTACATTGTATATGAGTGAGTTGCACTGAAAAACTTAGAATTTACTGAAAAACCCGTCTTAGACGAAATGCACAGTGTAGTACATTGTATATGAGTGAGTTGCACTGAAAAACTTAGAATTTACTGAAAAACCCGCATTAGACGAAATGCACAGTGTAGTACATAGTATATGAGTGAGTTGCACTGAAAAACTTAGAATTTACCGAAAAACCCGCATTAGACGAAATGCACAGTGTAGTACATTGTATATGAGTGAGTTGCACTGAAAAACTTAGAATTTACCGAAAAACCCGCATTAGACCAAATGCACAGTGTAGTACATTGTATATGAGTGAGTTGCACTGAAAAACTTAGAATTTACTGAAAAACCCGCATTAGACGAAATGCACAGTGTAGTACATTGTATATGAGTGAGTTGCACTGAAAAACTTAGAATTTACCGAAAAACCCGCATTAGACGAACTGCACAGTGTAGTACATTGTATATGAGTGAGTTGCACTGAAAAACTTAGAATTTACCGAAAAACCTGCATTAGACGAAATGCACAGTGTAGTACATTGTATATGAGTGAGTTGCACTGAAAAACTTAGAATTTACCGAAAAACCCGCATTAGACCAAATGCACAGTGTAGTACATTGTATATGAGTGAGTTGCACTGAAAAACTTAGAATTTACTGAAAAACCCGCATTAGACGAAATGCACAGTGTAGTACATTGTATATGAGTGAGTTGCACTGAAAAACTTAGAATTTACCGAAAAACCCGCATTAGACGAACTGCACAGTGTAGTACATTGTATATGAGTGAGTTGCACTGAAAACTTAGAATTTACCGAAAAACCTGCATTAGACGAAATGCACAGTGTAGTACATTGTATATGAGTGAGTTGCACTGAAAAACTTAGAATTTACTGAAAACCCGCATTAGACGAAATGCACAGTGTAGTACATTGTATGTGAGTGAGTTGCACTGAAAAACTTAGAATTTACTGAAAAACCCGCATTAGACGAAATGCACAGTGTAGTACATTGTATATGAGTGAGTTGCACTGAAAAACTTAGAATTTACTGAAAAACCCGCATTAGACGAAATGCACAGTGTAGTACATTCTATATGAGTGAGTTGCACTGAAAAACTTAGAATTTACTGAAAAACCCGCATTAGACGAAATGCACAGTGTAGTACATTGTATATGAGTGAGTTACACTGAAAAACTTAGAATTTACCGAAAAACCCGCATTAGACGAAATGCACAGTGTAGTACATTGTATATGAGTGAGTTGCACTGAAAAACTTAGAATTTACTGAAAAACACGCATTAGACGAAATGCACAGTGTAGTACATTGTATATGAGTGAGTTGCACTGAAAAACTTAGAATTTACTGAAAAACCCGCATTAGACGAAATGCACAGTGTAGTACATTGTATATGAGTGAGTTGCACTGAAAAACTTAGAATTTACCGAAAAACCCGCATTAGACGAAATGCACAGTGTAGTACATTGTATATGAGTGAGTTGCACTGAAAAACTTAGAATTTACCGAAAAACCCGCATTAGAAGAAATGCACAGTGTAGTACATTGTATATGAGTGAGTGCACTGAAAAACTTAGAATTTACCGAAAAACCGCATTAGACGAAATGCACAGTGTAGTACATTGTATATGAGTGAGTTGCACTGAAAAACTTAGAATTTACTGAAAAACCCGCATTAGACGAAATGCACAGTGTAGTACATTGTATATGAGTGAGTTGCACTGAAAAACTTAGAATTTACTGAAAACCCGCATTAGACGAAATGCACAGTGTAGTACATTGTATATGAGTGAGTTGCACTGAAAAACTTAGAATTTACCGAAAAACCGCATTAGACGAAATGCACAGTGTAGTACATTGTATATGAGTGAGTTGCACTGAAAAACTTAGAATTTACCGAAAAACCCGCATTAGACGAAATGCACAGTGTAGTACATTGTATATGAGTGAGTTGCACTGAAAAACTTAGAATTTACTGAAAAACCCGCATTAGACGAAATGCACAGTGTAGTACATTGTATATGAGTGAGTTGCACTGAAAAACTTAGAATTTACTGAAAACCCGCATTAGACGAAATGCACAGTGTAGTACATTGTATATGAGTGAGTTGCACTGAAAAACTTAGAATTTACTGAAAAACCCGCATTAGACGAAATGCACAGTGTAGTACATTGTATATGAGTGAGTTGCACTGAAAAACTTAGAATTTACTGAAAAACCCGCATTAGACGAAATGCACAGTGTAGTACATTGTATATGAGTGAGTTGCACTGAAAAACTTAGAATTTACTGAAAAACCCGCATTAGACGAAATGCACAGTGTAGTACATTGTATATGAGTGAGTTGCACTGAAAAACTTAGAATTTACTGAAAAACCCGCATTAGACGAAATGCACAGTGTAGTACATTGTATATGAGTGAGTTGCCACTGAAAAACTTAGAATTTACTGAAAAAACACGCATTAGACGAAATGCACAGTGTAGTACATTGTATATGAGTGAGTTGCACTGAAAAACTTAGAATTTACTGAAAAACCTGCATTAGACGAAATGCACAGTATAGTACATTGTATATGAGTGAGTTGCACTGAAAAACTTAGAATTTACTGAAAAACCCGCATTAGACGAAATGCAGAGTGTAGTACATTGTATATGAGTGAGTTGCACTGAAAACCTTAGAATTTACCGAAAAACCCGCATTAGACGAACTGCACAGTGTAGTACATTGTACATGAGTGAGTTACACTGAAAAACTTAGAATTTACTTAAAAACCCGCATTAGACGAAATGCACAGTGTAGTACATTCTATATGAGTGAGTTGCACTGAAAAACTTAGAATTTACTGAAAAACCCGCATTAGACGAAATGCACAGTGTAGTACATTGTATATGAGTGAGTTGCACTGAAAAACTTAGAATTTACTGAAAAACCCGCATTAGACGAAATGCACAGTGTAGTACATTGTATATGAGTGAGTTGCACTGAAAAACTTAGAATTTACTGAAAAACCCGCATTAGACGAAATGCACAGTGTAGTACATTGTATATGAGTGAGTTGCACTGAAAAACTTAGAATTTACTGAAAAACCCGCATTAGACGAAATGCACAGTGTAGTACATTGTATATGAGTGAGTTGCACTGAAAAACTTAGAATTTACTGAAAAACCCGCATTAGACGAAATGCACAGTGTAGTACATTGTATATGAGTGAGTTGCACTGAAAAACTTAGAATTTACTGAAAAACCCGCATTAGACGAAATGCACAGTGTAGTACATTGTATGTGAGTGAGTTGCACTGAAAAACTTAGAATTTACTGAAAAACCCGCATTAGACGAAATGCACAGTGTAGTACATTGTATATGAGTGAGTTGCACTGAAAAAACTTAGGAATTTACTGAAAACCCGAATTAGACGAAATGCACAGTGTAGTACATTGTATATGAGTGAGTTGCACTGAAAAACTTAGAATTTACTGAAAAACCCGCATTAGACGAATGCACAGTGTAGTACATTGTATATGAGTGAGTTTGCACTGAAAAACTTAGAATTTACTGAAAAACCCGCATTAGACGAAATGCACAGTGTAGTACATTGTATATGAGTGAGTTGCACTGAAAAACTTAGAATTTACTGAAAAACCCGCATTAGACGAAATGCACAGTGTAGTACATTGTATATGAGTGAGTTGCACTGAAAACTTAGAATTTACCGAAAAACCCGCATTAGACGAAATGCACAGTGTAGTACATTGTATATGAGTGAGTTGCACTGAAAAACTTAGAATTTACCGAAAAACCCGCATTAGACGAAATGCACAGTGTAGTACATTGTATATGAGTGAGTTGCACTGAAAAACTTAGAATTTACTGAAAAACCCGCATTAGACGAAATGCACAGTGTAGTACATGTATATGAGTGAGTTGCACTGAAAAACTTAGAATTACTGAAAAACCCGCATTAGACGAAATGCACAGTGTAGTACATCGTATATGAGTGAGTTGCACTGAAAAACTTAGAATTTACCGAAAAACCCGCATTAGACGAACTGCACAGTGTAGTACATTGTATATGAGTGAGTTGCACTGAAAAACTTAGAATTTACCGAAAAACCTGCATTAGACGAAATGCACAGTGTAGTACATTGTATATGACTGAGTTGCACTGAAAAACTTAGAATTTACTGAAAACCCGCATTAGAGGAAATGCACAGTGTAGTACATTGTATATGAGTGAGTTGCTACTGAAAACTTAGAATTTACTGAAAACCCGCATTAGACGAAATGCACAGTGTAGTACATTGTATATGAGTGAGTTGCACTGAAAAACTTAGAATTTACTGAAAAACCCGCATTAGACGAAATGCACAGTGTAGTACATTGTATATGAGTGAGTTGCACTGGAAAACTTAGAATTTACTGAAAAACCCGCATTAGACGAAATGCACAGTGTAGTACATTGTATATGAGTGAGTTGCACTGAAAAACTTAGAATTTACTGAAAACCCGCATTAGACGAAATGCACAGTTGTAGTACATTGTATGTGAGTGAGTTGCACTGAAAAACTTAGAATTTACTGAAAAACCCGCATTAGACGAAATGCACAGTGTAGTACATTGTATATGAGTGAGTTGCACTGAAAAACTTAGAATTTACTGAAAACCCGCATTAGACGAAATGCACAGTGTAGTACATTGTATATGAGTGAGTTGCACTGAAAAACTTAGAATTTACTGAAAAACCCGCATTAGACGAAATGCACAGTGTAGTACATTGTATATGAGTGAGTTGCACTGAAAAACTTAGAATTTACCGAAAAACCCGCATTAGACGAAATGCACAGTGTAGTACATTGTATATGAGTGAGTTGCACTGAAAAACTTAGAATTTACTGAAAAACCCGCATTAGACGAAATGCACAGGTGTAGTACATTGTATGTGAGTGAGTTGCACTGAAAAACTAGAATTACTGAAAAACCCGCATTAGACGAAATGCACAGTGTAGTACATTCTATATGAGTGAGTTGCACTGAAAAACTTAGAATTTACTGAAAAACCCGCATTAGACGAAATGCACAGTGTAGTACATTGTATATGAGTGAGTTACACTGAAGAGAGGTACACTCGAGGAAAAGAGGGAAGGGAAAGGAGGGGGGGAAAGGGGGAAAGTGGGGGGGGAGGGGGGGGGGGGGGGGGGAAAGGGGAAAGGGGGAGGGGGGGGGAGGGGAGGGAGGGGAAAGGGAAAGGGGGGGAGGA
>NW_028227443.1:88613-124192 GCF_978045245.1 Mus caroli | reverse complement strand
CTGTGCATTTCGTCTAATGCGGGTTTTTCGGTAAATTCTAAATTTTTCAGTGCAACTCACTCATATACAATGTACTACACTGTGCATTTCGTCTAATGCGGGTTTTTCAGTAAATTCTAAGTTTTTCAGTGCAACTCACTCATATACAATGTACTACACTGTGCATTTCGTCTAATGCGGGTTTTTCAGTAAATTCTAAGTTTTTCAGTGCAACTCACTCATATACAATGTACTACACTGTGCATTTCGTCTAATGCGGGTTTTTCAGTAAATTCTAAGTTTTTCAGTGCAACTCACTCATATACAATGTACTACACTGTGCATTTCGTCTAATGCGGGTTTTTCAGTAAATTCTAAGTTTTTCAGTGCAACTCACTCATATACAATGTACTACACTGTGCATTTCGTCTAATGCGGGTTTTTTCGGTAAATTCTAAGTTTTTCAGTGCAACTCACTCATATACAATGTACTACACTGTGCAGTTCGTCTAATGCGGGTTTTTCGGTAAATTCTAAGTTTTTCAGTGCAACTCACTCATATACAATGTACTACACTGTGTATTTCGTCTAATGCGGGTTTTTCAGTAAATTCTAAGTTTTTCAGTGCAACTCACTCATATACAATGTACTACACTGTGCATTTCGTCTAATGCGGGTTTTTCGGTAAATTCTAAGTTTTTCAGTGCAACTCACTCATATACAATGTACTACACTGTGCATTTCCTCTAATGCGGGTTTTTCGGTAAATTCTAAGTTTTTCAGTGCAACTCACTCATATACAATGTACTACACTGTGCATTTCGTCTAATGCGGGTTTTTCAGTAAATTCTAAGTTTTTCAGTGCAACTCACTCATATACAATGTACTACACTGTGCATTTCGTCTAATGCGGGTTTTTCAGTAAATTCTAAGTTTTTCAGTGCAACTCACTCATATACAATGTACTACACTGTGCATTTCGTCTAATGCGGGTTTTTCGGTAAATTCTAAGTTTTTTAAGTGCAACTCACTCATATACAATGTACTACACTGTGCATTTCGTCTAATGCGGGTTTTTCAGTAAATTCTAAGTTTTTCAGTGCAACTCACTCATATAGAATGTACTACACTGTGCATTTCGTCTAATGCGGGTTTTTCAGTAAATTCTAAGTTTTTCAGTGTAACTCACTCAGGTACAATGTACTACACTGTGCAGTTCGTCTAATGCGGGTTTTTCGGTAAATTCTAAGTTTTTCAGTGCAACTCACTCATATACAATGTACTACACTGTGCATTTCGTCTAATGGGGGTTTTTCAGTAAATTCTAAGTTTTTCAGTGCAACTCACTCATATACAATGTACTACACTGTGCATTTAGTCTAATGCGGGTTTTTCAGTAAATTCTAAGTTTTTCAGTGCAACTCACTCATATACAATGTACTACACTGTGCATTTCGTCTAATGCGGGTTTTTCGGTAAATTCTAAGTTTTTCAGTGCAACTCACTCATATACAATGTACTACACTGTGCATTTCGTCTAATGCGGGTTTTTCAGTAAATTCTAAGTTTTTCAGTGCAACTCACTCATATACAATGTACTACACTGTGCATTTCGTCTAATGCGGGTTTTTCAGTAAATTCTAAGTTTTTCAGTGCAACTCACTCATATACAATGTACTACACTGTGCATTTCGTCTAATGCGGGTTTTTCAGTAAATTCTAAGTTTTTCAGTGCAACTCACTCATACACAATGTACTACACTGTGCATTTCGTCTAATGCGGGTTTTTCAGTAAATTCTAAGTTTTTCAGTGCAACTCACTCATATACAATGTACTACACTGTGCATTTCGTCTAATGCGGGTTTTTCAGTAAATTCTAAGTTTTTCAGTGCAACTCACTCATATACAATGTACTACACTGTGCATTTCGTCTAATGCGGGTTTTTCGGTAAATTCTAAGTTTTTCAGTGCAACTCACTCATATACAATGTACTACACTGTGTATTTCGTCTAATGCGAGTTTTTCAGTAAATTCTAAGTTTTTCAGTGCAACTCACTCATATACAATGTACTACACTGTGCATTTCGTCTAATGCGGGTTTTTCGGTAAATTCTAAGTTTTTCAGTGCAACTCACTCATATACAATGTACTACACTGTGCATTTCGTCTAATGCGGGTTTTTCGGTAAATTCTAAGTTTTTCAGTGCAACTCACTCATATACAATGTACTACACTGTGCATTTCGTCTAATGCGGGTTTTTCAGTAAATTCTAAGTTTTTCAGTGCAACTCACTCATATACAATGTACTACACTGTGCATTTCGTCTAATGCGGGCTTTTCAGTAAATTCTAAGTTTTTCAGTGCAACTCACTCATATACAATGTACTACACTGTGCATTTGGTCTAATGCGGGTTTTTCGGTAAATTCTAAGTTTTTCAGTGTAACTCACTCATATACAATGTACTACACTGTGCATTTCGTCTAATGCGGGTTTTTCAGTAAATTCTAAGTTTTTCAGTGCAACTCACTCATATACAATGTACTACACTGTGCATTTCGTCTAATGCGGGTTTTTCAGTAAATTCTAAGTTTTTCAGTGCAACTTACTCATATACAATGTACTACACTGTGCATTTCGTCTAATGCGGGTTTTTCAGTAAATTCTAAGTTTTTCAGTGCAACTCTCTCATATACAATGTACTACACTGTGCATTTCGTCTAATGCGGGTTTTTCAGTAAATTCTAAGTTTTTCAGTGCAACTCACTCATATACTATGTACTACACTGTGCATTTCGTCTAATGCGGGTTTTTCAGTAAATTCTAAGTTTTTCAGTGCAACTCACTCATATACTATGTACTACACTGTGCATTTCGTCTAATACGGGTTTTTCAGTAAATTCTAAGTTTTTCAGTGCAACTCACTCATATAGAATGTACTACACTGTGCATTTCGTCTAATGCGGGTTTTTCAGTAAATTCTAAGTTTTTCAGTGCAACTCACTCATATAGAATGTACTACACTGTGCATTTCGTCTAATGTGGGTTTTTCAGTAAATTCTAAGTTTTTCAGTGCAACTCACTCATATAGAATGTACTACACTGTGCATTTCGTCTAATGCGGGTTTTTCAGTAAATTCTAAGTTTTTCAGTGCAACTCACTCATGTACAATGTACTACACTGTGCATTTCGTCTAATGCGGGTTTTTCAGTAAATTCTAAGTTTTTCAGTGCAACTCACTCATATACAATGTACTACACTGTGCATTTCGTCTAATGCGGGTTTTTCAGTAAATTCTAAGTTTTTCAGTGCAACTCACTCATATACAATTTACTACACTGTGCATTTCGTCTAATGCGGGTTTTTCAGTAAATTCTAAGTTTTTCAGTGCAACTCACTCATATACAATGTACTACACTGTGCATTTCGTCTAATGCGGGTTTTTCAGTAAATTGTAAGTTTTTCAGTGCAACTCACTCATATACAATGTACTACACTGTGCATTTCGTCTAATGCGGGATTTTCAGTAAATTCTAAGTTTTTCAGTGCAACTCACTCATATACAATGTACTACACTGTGCATTTCGTCTAATGCGGTTTTTTCAGTAAATTCTAAGTTTTTCAGTGCAACTCACTCATATAGAATGTACTACACTGTGCATTTCGTCTAATGCGGGTTTTTCAGTAAATTCTAAGTTTTTCAGTGCAACTCACTCATATAGAATGTACTACACTGTGCATTTCGTCTAATGCGGGTTTTTCAGTAAATTCTAAGTTTTTCAGTGCAACTCACTCATGTACAATGTACTACACTGTGCATTTCGTCTAATGCGGGTTTTTCAGTAAATTCTAAGTTTTTCAGTGCAACTCACTCATATACAATGTACTACACTGTGCATTTCGTCTAATGCGGGTTTTTCAGTAAATTCTAAGTTTTTCAGTGCAACTCACTCATGTACAATGTACTACACTGTGCATTTCGTCTAATGCGGGTTTTTCAGTAAATTCTAAGTTTTTCAGTGCAACTCACTCATATACAATGTACTACACTGTGCATTTCGTCTAATGCGGGTTTTTCAGTAAATTCTAAGTTTTTCAGTGCAACTCACTCATATACAATGTACTACACTGTGCATTTCGTCTAATGCGGGTTTTTCAGTAAATTCTAAGTTTTTCAGTGCAACTCACTCATATACAATGTACTACACTGTGCATTTCGTCTAATGCGGGTTTTTCAGTAAATTCTAAGTTTTTCAGTGCAACTCACTCATATACAATGTACTACACTGTGCATTTCGTCTAATGCGGGTTTTTCAGTAAATTCTAAGTTTTTCAGTGCAACTCACTCATATACAATGTACTACACTGTGCATTTCGTCTAATGCGGGTTTTTCAGTAAATTCTAAGTTTTTCAGTGGAACTCACTCATATACAATGTACTACACTGTGCATTTCGTCTAATGCGGGTTTTTCGGTAAATTCTAAGTTTTTCAGTGCAACTCACTCATATACAATGTACTACACTGTGCAGTTCGTCTAATGCGGGTTTTTCGGTAAATTCTAAATTTTTCAGTGCAACTCACTCATATACAATGTACTACACTGTGCATTTCGTCTAATGCGGGTTTTTCAGTAAATTCTAAGTTTTTCAGTGCAACTCACTCATATACAATGTACTACACTGTGCATTTCATCTAATGCGGGTTTTTCGGTAAATTCTAAGTTTTTCAGTGCAACTCACTCATATACAATGTACTACACTGTGCATTTCGTCTAATGCGGGTTTTTCGGTAAATTCTAAGTTTTTCAGTGCAACTCACTCATATACAATGTACTACACTGTGCATTTCGTCTAATGCGGGTTTTTCAGTAAATTCTAAGTTTTTCAGTGCAACTCACTCATATACAATGTATACACTGTGCATTTCGTCTAATGCGGGTTTTTCAGTAAATTCTAAGTTTTTCAGTGCAACTCACTCATATACAATGTACTACACTGTGCATTTCGTCTAATGCGGGTTTTTCGGTAAATTCTAAGTTTTTCAGTGTAACTCACTCATATACAATGTACTACACTGTGCATTTCGTCTAATGCGGGTTTTTCAGTAAATTCTAAGTTTTTCAGTGCAACTCACTCATATACAATGTACTACACTGTGCATTTCGTCTAATGCGGGTTTTTCAGTAAATTCTAAGTTTTTCAGTGCAACTCACTCATATACAATGTACTACACTGTGCATTTCGTCTAATGCGGGTTTGTCAGTAAATTCTAAGTTTTTCAGTGCAACTCTCTCATATACAATGTACTACACTGTGCATTTCGTCTAATGCGGGTTTTTCAGTAAATTCTAAGTTTTTCAGTGCAACTCACTCATATACTATGTACTACACTGTGCATTTCGTCTAATGCGGGTTTTTCAGTAAATTCTAAGTTTTTCAGTGCAACTCACTCATATACTATGTACTACACTGTGCATTTCGTCTAATGCGGGTTTTTCAGTAAATTCTAAGTTTTTCAGTGCAACTCACTCATATAGAATGTACTACACTGTGCATTTCGTCTAATGCGGGTTTTTCAGTAAATTCTAAGTTTTTCAGTGCAACTCACTCATATAGAATGTACTACACTGTGCATTTCGTCTAATGCGGGTTTTTCAGTAAATTCTATGTTTTTCAGTGCAACTCACTCATGTACAATGTACTACACTGTGCATTTCGTCTAATGCGGGTTTTTCAGTAAATTCTAAGTTTTTCAGTGCAACTCACTCATATAGAATGTACTACACTGTGCATTTCGTCTAATGCGGGTTTTTCAGTAAATTCTAAGTTTTTCAGTGCAACTCACTCATATACAATGTACTACACTGTGCATTTCGTCTAATGCGGGTTTTTCAGTAAATTCTAAGTTTTTCAGTGCAACTCACTCATATACAATGTACTACACTGTGCATTTCGTCTAATGCGGGTTTTTCAGTAAATTCAAAGTTTTTCAGTGCAACTCACTCATATACAATGTACTACACTGTGCATTTCGTCTAATGCGGGTTTTTCAGTAAATTCTAAGTTTTTCAGTGCAACTCACTCATATACAATGTACTACACTGTGCATTTCGTCTAATGCGGGTTTTTCAGTAAATTCTAAGTTTTTCAGTGCAACTCACTCATATACAATGTACTACACTGTGCATTTCGTCTAATGCGGGTTTTTCGGTAAATTCTAAGTTTTTCAGTGCAACTCACTCATATACAATGTACTACACTGTGCATTTCGTCTAATGCGGGTTTTTCGGTAAATTCTAAGTTTTTCAGTGCAACTCACTCATATACAATGTACTACACTGTGCATTTCGTCTAATGCGGGTTTTTCAGTAAATTCTAAGTTTTTCAGTGCAACTCACTCATATACAATGTACTACACTGTGCATTTCGTCTAATGCGGGTTTTTCGGTAAATTCTAAGTTTTTCAGTGTAACTCACTCATATACAATGTACTACACTGTGCATTTCGTCTAATGCGGGTTTTTTCAGTAAATTCTAAGTTTTTCAGTGCAACTCACTCATATACAATGTACTACACTGTGCATTTCGTCTAATGCGGGTTTGTCAGTAAATTCTAAGTTTTTCAGTGCAACTCTCTCATATACAATGTACTACACTGTGCATTTCGTCTAATGCGGGTTTTTCAGTAAATTCTAAGTTTTTCAGTGCAACTCACTCATATACTATGTACTACACTGTGCATTTCGTCTAATGCGGGTTTTTCAGTAAATTCTAAGTTTTTCAGTGCAACTCACTCATATACTATGTACTACACTGTGCATTTCGTCTAATGCGGGTTTTTCAGTAAATTCTAAGTTTTTCAGTGCAACTCACTCATATAGAATGTACTACACTGTGCATTTCGTCTAATGCGGGTTTTTCAGTAAATTCTAAGTTTTTCAGTGCAACTCACTCATATAGAATGTACTACACTGTGCATTTCGTCTAATGCGGGTTTTTCAGTAAATTCTAAGTTTTTCAGTGCAACTCACTCATGTACAATGTACTACACTGTGCATTTCGTCTAATGCGGGTTTTTCAGTAAATTCTAAGTTTTTCAGTGCAACTCACTCATATACAATGTACTACACTGTGCATTTCGTCTAATGCGGGTTTTTCAGTAAATTCTAAGTTTTTCAGTGCAACTCACTCATATACAATGTACTACACTGTGCATTTCGTCTAATGCGGGTTTTTCAGTAAATTCAAAGTTTTTCAGTGCAACTCACTCATATACAATGTACTACACTGTGCATTTCGTCTAATGCGGGTTTTTCAGTAAATTCAAAGTTTTTCAGTGCAACTCACTCATATACAATGTACTACACTGTGCATTTCGTCTAATGCGGGTTTTTCAGTAAATTCTAAGTTTTTCAGTGCAACTCACTCATATACAATGTACTACACTGTGCATTTCGTCTAATGCGGGTTTTTCAGTAAATTCTAAGTTTTTCAGTGCAACTCACTCATATACAATGTACTACACTGTGCATTTCGTCTAATGCGGGTTTTTCAGTAAATTCTAAGTTTTTCAGTGCAACTCACTCATATACAATGTACTACACTGTGCATTTCGTCTAATGCGGGTTTTTGCGGTAAATTCTAAGTTTTTCAGTGCAACTCACTCATATACAATGTACTACACTGTGCATTTCGTCTAATGCGGGTTTTTCAGTAAATTCTAAGTTTTTCAGTGCAACTCACTCATATACAATGTACTACACTGTGCATTTCGTCTAATGCGGGTTTTTCAGTAAATTCTAAGTTTTTCAGTGCAACTCACTCATATACAATGTACTACACTGTGCATTTCGTCTAATGCGGGTTTTTCAGTAAATTCTAAGTTTTTCAGTGCAACTCTCTCATATACAATGTACTACACTGTGCATTTCGTCTAATGCGGGTTTTTCAGTAAATTCTAAGTTTTTCAGTGCAACTCACTCATATACAATGTACTACACTGTGCATTTCGTCTAATGCGGGTTTTTCAGTAAATTCTAAGTTTTTCAGTGCAACTCACTCATATACAATGTACTACACTGTGCATTTCGTCTAATGCGGGTTTTTCAGTAAATTCTAAGTTTTTCAGTGCAACTCACTCATATACAATGTACTACACTGTGCATTTCGTCTAATGCGGGTTTTTCAGTAAATTGTAAGTTTTTCAGTGCAACTCACTCATATACAATGTACTACACTGTGCATTTCATCTAATGCGGGTTTTTCAGTAAATTCTAAGTTTTTCAGTGCAACTCACTCATATACAATGTACTACACTGTGCATTTCGTCTAATGCGGGTTTTTCAGTAAATTCTAAGTTTTTCAGTGCAACTCACTCATATACAATGTACTACAGTGTGCATTTCGTCTAATGCGGGTTTTTCAGTAAATTCTAAGTTTTTCAGTGCAACTCACTCATATACAATGTACTACACTGTGCATTTCGTCTAATGCGGGTTTTCAGTAAATTCTAAGTTTTTCAGTGCAACTCACTCATATACAATGTACTACACTGTGCATTTCGTCTAATGCGGGTTTTTCAGTAAATTCTAAGTTTTTCAGTGCAACTCACTCATATACAATGTACTACACTGTGCATTTCGTTTAATGCGGGTTTTTCAGTAAATTCTAAGTTTTTCAGTGCAACTCACTCATATACTATGTACTACACTGTGCATTTCGTCTAATGCGGGTTTTTCAGTAAATTCTAAGTTTTTCAGTGCAACTCACTCATATACAATGTACTACACTGTGCATTTCGTCTAATGCGGGTTTTTCAGTAAATTCTAAGTTTTTCAGTGCAACTCACTCATATACAATGTACTACACTGTGCATTTCGTCTAATGCGGGTTTTTCAGTAAATTCTAAGTTTTTCAGTGCAACTCACTCATATACAATGTACTATACTGTGCATTTCGTCTAATGCGGGTTTTTTGGTAAATTCTAAGTTTTTCAGTGCAACTCACTCATATACAATGTACTACACTGTGCATTTCGTCTAATGCGGGTTTTTTCGGTAAATTCTAAGTTTTTCAGTGCAACTCACTCATATACAATGTACTACACTGTGCATTTCGTCTAATGCGGGTTTTTCAGTAAATTCTAAGTTTTTCAGTGCAACTCACTCATATACAATGTACTACACTGTGCATTTCGTCTAATGCGGGTTTTTCGGTAAATTCTAAGTTTTTCAGTGCAACTCACTTATATACAATGTACTACACTGTGCATTTCGTCTAATGCGGGTTTTTCGGTAAATTCTAAGTTTTTCAGTGCAACTCACTCATATGCAATGTACTACACTGTGCATTTCGTCTAATGCGGGTTTTTCAGTAAATTCTAAGTTTTTCAGTGCAACTCACTCATATACAATGTACTACACTGTGCATTTCGTCTAATGCGGGTTTTTCAGTAAATTCTAAGTTTTTCAGTGCAACTCACTCATATACAATGTACTACACTGTGCATTTCGTCAAATGCGGGTTTTTCGGTAAATTCTAAGTTTTTCAGTGCAACTCACTCATTTACAATGTACTACACTGTGCATTTCGTCTAATGCGGGTTTTTCGGTAAATTCTAAGTTTTTCAGTGCAACTCACTCATATACAATGTACTACACTGTGCATTTCGTCTAATGCGGGTTTTTCGGTAAATTCTAAGTTTTTCAGTGCAACTCACTCATATACAATGTACTACACTGTGCATTTCGTCTAATGCGAGTTTTTCAGTAAATTCTAAGTTTTTCAGTGCAACTCACTCATATACAATGTACTACACTGTGCATTTCGTCTAATGCGGGTTTTTCAGTAAATTCTAAGTTTTTCAGTGCAACTCACTCATATACAATGTACTACACTGTGCATTTCGTCTAATGCGGGTTTTTCAGTAAATTCTAAGTTTTTCAGTGCAACTCACTCATATACAATGTACTACACTGTGCATTTCGTTAATGCGGGTTTTCAGTAAATTCTAAGTTTTTCAGTGCAACTCACTCATATACAATGTACTACACTGTGCATTTCGTCTAATGCGGGTTTTTCGGTAAATTCTAAGTTTTTCAGTGCAACTCACTCATATACAATGTACTACACTGTGCATTTCGTCTAATGCGGGTTTTTCAGTAAATTCTAAGTTTTTCAGTGCAACTCACTCATATACAATGTACTACACTGTGCATTTCGTCTAATGCGGGTTTTTCGGTAAATTCTAAGTTTTTCAGTGCAACTCACTCATATACAATGTACTACACTGTGCATTTCGTCTAATGCGGGTTTTTCAGTAAATTCTAAGTTTTTCAGTGCAACTCACTCATATACAATGTACTACACTGTGCATTTCGTCTAATGCGGGTTTTTCAGTAAATTCTAAGTTTTTCAGTGCAACTCACTCATATACAATGTACTACACTGTGCATTTCGTCTAATGCGGGTTTTCAGTAAATTCTAAGTTTTTCAGTGCAACTCACTCATATACAATGTACTACACTGTGCATTTCGTCTAATGCGGGTTTTTCAGTAAATTCTAAGTTTTTCAGTGCAACTCACTCACATACAATGTACTACACTGTGCATTTCGTCTAATGCGGGTTTTCAGTAAATTCTAAGTTTTTCAGTGCAACTCACTCATATACAATGTACTACACTGTGCATTTCGTCTAATGCGGGTTTTTCAGTAAATTCTAAGTTTTTCAGTGCAACTCACTCATATACAATGTACTACACTGTGCATTTCGTCTAATGCGGGTTTTTCAGTAAATTCTAAGTTTTTCAGTGCAACTCACTCATATACAATGTACTACACTGTGCATTTCGTCTAATGCGGGTTTTTCAGTAAATTCTAAGTTTTTCAGTGCAACTCACTCATATACAATGTACTACACTGTGCATTTCGTCTAATGCGGGTTTTTCGGTAAATTCTAGTTTTTCAGTGCAACTCACTCATATACAATGTACTACACTGTGCATTGCGTCTAATGCGGGTTTTTCAGTAAATTCTAAGTTTTTCAGTGCAACTCACTCATATACAATGTACTACACTGTGCATTTCGTCTAATGCGGGTTTTTCAGTAAATTCTAAGTTTTTCAGTGCAACTCACTCATATACAATGTACTACAGTGTGCATTTCGTCTAATGCGGGTTTTTCAGTAAATTCTAAGTTTTTCAGTGCAACTCACTCATATAGAATGTACTACACTGTGCATTTCGTCTAATGCGGGTTTTTCAGTAAATTCTAAGTTTTTCAGTGCAACTCACTCATATAGAATGTACTACACTGTGCATTTCGTCTAATGCGGGTTTTTCAGTAAATTCTAAGTTTTTCAGTGCAACTCACTCATATAGAATGTACTACACTGTGCATTTCGTCTAATGCGGGTTTTTCAGTAAATTCTAAGTTTTTCAGTGCAACTCACTCATATACAATGTACTACACTGTGCATTTCGTCTAATGCGGGTTTTTCAGTAAATTCTAAGTTTTTCAGTGCAACTCACTCATATACAATGTACTACACTGTGCATTTCGTCTAATGCGGGTTTTTCAGTAAATTCTAAGTTTTTCAGTGCAACTCACTCATATACAATGTACTACACTGTGCATTTCGTCTAATGCGGGTTTTTCGGTAAATTCTAAGTTTTTCAGTGCAACTCACTTATATACAATGTACTACACTGTGCATTTCGTCTAATGCGGGTTTTTCGGTAAATTCTAAGTTTTTCAGTGCAACTCACTCATATACAATGTACTACACTGTGCATTTCGTCTAATGCGGGTTTTTCAGTAAATTCTAAGTTTTTCAGTGCAACTCACTCATATACAATGTACTACACTGTGCATTTCGTCTAATGCGGGTTTTTCGGTAAATTCTAAGTTTTTCAGTGCAACTCACTCATATGCAATGTACTACACTGTGCATTTCGTCTTATGCGGGTTTTTCAGTAAATTCTAAGTTTTTCAGTGCAACTCACTCATATACAATGTACTACACTGTGCATTTCGTCTAATGCGGGTTTTTCAGTAAATTCTAAGTTTTTCAGTGCAACTCACTCATATACAATGTACTACACTGTGCATTTCGTCAAATGCGGGTTTTTCGGTAAATTCTAAGTTTTTCAGTGCAACTCACTCATGTACAATGTACTACACTGTGCATTTCGTCTAATGCGGGTTTTTCGGTAAATTCTAAGTTTTTCAGTGCAACTCACTCATATACAATGTACTACACTGTGCATTTCGTCTAATGCGGGTTTTTCGGTAAATTCTAAGTTTTTCAGTGCAATTCACTCATATACAATGTACTACACTGTGCATTTCGTCTAATGCGAGTTTTTCAGTAAATTCTAAGTTTTTCAGTGCAACTCACTCATATACAATGTACTACACTGTGCATTTCGTCTAATGCGGGTTTTTCAGTAAATTCTAAGTTTTTCAGTGCAACTCACTCATATACAATGTACTACACTGTGCATTTCGTCTAATGCGGGTTTTTCAGTAAATTCTAAGTTTTTCAGTGCAACTCACTCATATACAATGTACTACACTGTGCATTTCGTTTAATGCGGGTTTTCAGTAAATTCTAAGTTTTTCAGTGCAACTCACTCATATACAATGTACTACACTGTGCATTTCGTCTAATGCGGGTTTTTCGGTAAATTCTAAGTTTTTCAGTGCAACTCACTCATATACAATGTACTACACTGTGCATTTCGTCTAATGCGGGTTTTTCAGTAAATTCTAAGTTTTTCAGTGCAACTCACTCATATACAATGTACTACACTGTGCATTTCGTCTAATGCGGGTTTTTCGGTAAATTCTAAGTTTTTCAGTGCAACTCACTCATATACAATGTACTACACTGTGCATTTCGTCTAATGCGGGTTTTTCAGTAAATTCTAAGTTTTTCAGTGCAACTCACTCATATACAATGTACTACACTGTGCATTTCGTCTAATGCGGGTTTTTCAGTAAATTCTAAGTTTTTCAGTGCAACTCACTCATATACAATGTACTACACTGTGCATTTCGTCTAATGCGGGTTTTTCAGTAAATTCTAAGTTTTTCAGTGCAACTCACTCATATACAATGTACTACACTGTGCATTTCGTCTAATGCGGGTTTTCAGTAAATTCTAAGTTTTTCAGTGCAACTCACTCATATACAATGTACTACACTGTGCATTTCGTCTAATGCGGGTTTTTCAGTAAATTCTAAGTTTTTCAGTGCAACTCACTCACATACAATGTACTACACTGTGCATTTCGTCTAATGCGGGTTTTCAGTAAATTCTAAGTTTTTCAGTGCAACTCACTCATATACAATGTACTACACTGTGCATTTCGTCTAATGCGGGTTTTTCAGTAAATTCTAAGTTTTTCAGTGCAACTCACTCATATACAATGTACTACACTGTGCATTTCGTCTAATGCGGGTTTTTCAGTAAATTCTAAGTTTTTCAGTGCAACTCACTCATATACAATGTACTACACTGTGCATTTCGTCTAATGCAGGTTTTTCAGTAAATTCTAAGTTTTTCAGTGCAACTCACTCATATACAATGTACTACACTGTGCATTTCGTCTAATGCGGGTTTTTCGGTAAATTCTAGTTTTTCAGTGCAACTCACTCATATACAATGTACTACACTGTGCAGTGCGTCTAATGCGGGTTTTTCGGTAAATTCTAAGTTTTTCAGTGCAACTCACTCATATACAATGTACTACACTGTGCATTTCGTCTAATGCGGGTTTTTCAGTAAATTCTAAGTTTTTCAGTGCAACTCACTCATATAGAATGTACTACACTGTGCATTTCGTCTAATGCGGGTTTTTCAGTAAATTCTAAGTTTTTCAGTGCAACTCACTCATATAGAATGTACTACACTGTGCATTTCGTCTAATGCGGGTTTTTCAGTAAATTCTAAGTTTTTCAGTGCAACTCACTCATATAGAATGTACTACACTGTGCATTTCGTCTAATGCGGGTTTTTCAGTAAATTCTAAGTTTTTCAGTGCAACTCACTCATGTACAATGTACTACACTGTGCATTTCGTCTAATGCGGGTTTTTCAGTAAATTCTAAGTTTTTCAGTGCAACTCACTCATATACAATGTACTACACTGTGCATTTCGTCTAATGCGGGTTTTTCAGTAAATTCTAAGTTTTTCAGTGCAACTCACTCATATACAATGTACTACAGTGTGCATTTCGTCTAATGCGGGTTTTTCAGTAAATTCTAAGTTTTTCAGTGCAACTCACTCATATACAATGTACTACACTGTGCATTTCGTCTAATGCGGGTTTTTCAGTAAATTCTAAGTTTTTCAGTGCAACTCACTCATATACAATGTACTACACTGTGCATTTCGTCTAATGCGGGTTTTTCAGTAAATTCTAAGTTTTTCAGTGCAACTCACTCATATACAATGTACTACACTGTGCATTTCGTCTAATGCAGGTTTTTCAGTAAATTCTAAGTTTTTCAGTGCAACTCACTCATATACAATGTACTACACTGTGCATTTCGTCTAATGCGGGTTTTTCAGTAAATTCTAAGTTTTTCAGTGCAACTCACTCATATACAATGTACTACACTGTGCATTTCGTCTAATGCGGGTTTTTCAGTAAATTCTAAGTTTTTCAGTGCAACTCACTCATATACAATGTACTACACTGTGCATTTCGTCTAATGCGGGTTTTTCGGTAAATTCTAAGTTTTTCAGTGCACTCACTCATATACAATGTACTACACTGTGCAGTTCGTCTAATGCGGGTTTTTCGGTAAATTCTAAGTTTTTCAGTGCAACTCACTCATATACAATGTACTACACTGTGCATTTCGTCTAATGCGGGTTTTTCAGTAAATTCTAAGTTTTTCAGTGCAACTCACTCATATACAATGTACTACACTGTGCATTTCGTCTAATGCGGGTTTTTCGGTAAATTCTAAGTTTTTCAGTGCAACTCACTCATATACAATGTACTACACTGTGCATTTCGTCTAATGCGGGTTTTTCAGTAAATTCTGAGTTTTTCAGTGCAACTCACTCATATACAATGTACTACACTGTGCATTTCGTCTAATGCGGGTTTTTCAGTAAATTCTAAGTTTTTCAGTGCAACTCACTCATATACAATGTACTACACTGTGCATTTCGTCTAATGCGGGTTTTTCAGTAAATTCTGAGTTTTTCAGTGCAACTCACTCATATACAATGTACTACACTGTGCATTTCGTCTAATGCGGGTTTTTCAGTAAATTCTAAGTTTTTCAGTGCAACTCACTCATATACAATGTACTACACTGTGCATTTCGTCTAATGCGGGTTTTTCGGTAAATTCTAAGTTTTTCAGTGTAACTCACTCATATACAATGTACTACACTGTGCATTTCGTCTAATGCGGGTTTTTCGGTAAATTCTAAGTTTTTCAGTGCAACTCACTCATATAGAATGTACTACACTGTGCATTTCGTCTAATGCGGGTTTTTCAGTAAATTCTAAGTTTTTCAGTGCAACTCACTCATATAGAATGTACTACACTGTGCATTTCGTCTAATGCGGGTTTTTCAGTAAATTCTAAGTTTTTCAGTGCAACTCACTCATGTACAATGTACTACACTGTGCATTTCGTCTAATGCGGGTTTTTCAGTAAATTCTAAGTTTTTCAGTGCAACTCACTCATATACAATGTACTACACTGTGCATTTCGTCTAATGCGGGTTTTTCAGTAAATTCTAAGTTTTTCAGTGCAACTCACTCATATACAATGTACTACACTGTGCATTTCGTCTAATGCGGGTTTTTCGGTAAATTCTAAGTTTTTCAGTGCAACTCACTTATATACAATGTACTACACTATGCATTTCGTCTAATGCGGGTTTTTCGGTAAATTCTAAGTTTTTCAGTGCAACTCACTCATATACAATGTACTACACTGTGCATTTCGTCTAATGCGGGTTTTTCAGTAAATTCTAAGTTTTTCAGTGCAACTCACTCATATACAATGTACTACACTGTGAATTTCGTCTAATGCGGGTTTTTTCGGTAAATTCTAAGTTTTTCAGTGCAACTCACTCATATGCAATGTACTACACTGTGCATTTCGTCTTATGCGGGTTTTTCAGTAAATTCTAAGTTTTTCAGTGCAACTCACTCATATACAATGTACTACACTGTGCATTTCGTCTAATGCGGGTTTTTCAGTAAATTCTAAGTTTTTCAGTGCAACTCACTCATATACAATGTACTACACTGTGCATTTCGTCAAATGCGGGTTTTTCGGTAAATTCTAAGTTTTTCAGTGCAACTCACTCATGTACAATGTACTACACTGTGCATTTCGTCTAATGCGGGTTTTTCGGTAAATTCTAAGTTTTTCAGTGCAACTCACTCATATACAATGTACTACACTGTGCATTTCGTCTAATGCGGGTTTTTCGGTAAATTCTAAGTTTTTCAGTGCAACTCACTCATATACAATGTACTACACTGTGCATTTCGTCTAATGCGAGTTTTTCAGTAAATTCTAAGTTTTTCAGTGCAACTCACTCATATACAATGTACTACACTGTGCATTTCGTCTAATGCGGGTTTTTCAGTAAATTCTAAGTTTTTCAGTGCAACTCACTCATATACAATGTACTACACTGTGCATTTCGTCTAATGCGGGTTTTTCAGTAAATTCTAAGTTTTTCAGTGCAACTCACTCATATACAATGTACTACACTGTGCATTTCGTTTAATGCGGGTTTTCAGTAAATTCTAAGTTTTTCAGTGCAACTCACTCATATACAATGTACTACACTGTGCATTTCGTCTAATGCGGGTTTTTCAGTAAATTCTAAGTTTTTCAGTGCAACTCACTCATATACAATGTACTACACTGTGCATTTCGTCTAATGCGGGTTTTTCAGTAAATTCTAAGTTTTTCAGTGCAACTCACTCATATACAATGTACTACACTGTGCATTTCGTCTAATGCGGGTTTTCAGTAAATTCTAAGTTTTTCAGTGCAACTCACTCATATACAATGTACTACACTGTGCATTTCGTCTAATGCGGGTTTTTCAGTAAATTCTAAGTTTTTCAGTGCAACTCACTCACATACAATGTACTACACTGTGCATTTCGTCTAATGCGGGTTTTCAGTAAATTCTAAGTTTTTCAGTGCAACTCACTCATATACAATGTACTACACTGTGCATTTCGTCTAATGCGGGTTTTTCAGTAAATTCTAAGTTTTTCAGTGCAACTCACTCATATACAATGTACTACACTGTGCATTTCGTCTAATGCGGGTTTTTCAGTAAATTCTAAGTTTTTCAGTGCAACTCACTCATATACAATGTACTACACTGTGCATTTCGTCTAATGCAGGTTTTTCAGTAAATTCTAAGTTTTTCAGTGCAACTCACTCATATACAATGTACTACACTGTGCATTTCGTCTAATGCGGGTTTTCAGTAAATTCTAAGTTTTTCAGTGCAACTCACTCATATACAATGTACTACACTGTGCATTTCGTCTAATGCGGGTTTTTCAGTAAATTCTAAGTTTTTCAGTGCAACTCACTCATATACAATGTACTACACTGTGCATTTCGTCTAATGCGGGTTTTTCAGTAAATTCTAAGTTTTTCAGTGCAACTCACTCATATACAATGTACTACACTGTGCATTTCGTCTAATGCAGGTTTTTCAGTAAATTCTAAGTTTTTCAGTGCAACTCACTCATATACAATGTACTACACTGTGCATTTCGTCTAATGCGGGTTTTTCGGTAAATTCTAGTTTTTCAGTGCAACTCACTCATATACAATGTACTACACTGTGCAGTGCGTCTAATGCGGGTTTTTCGGTAAATTCTAAGTTTTTCAGTGCAACTCACTCATATACAATGTACTACACTGTGCATTTCGTCTAATGCGGGTTTTTCAGTAAATTCTAAGTTTTTCAGTGCAACTCACTCATATACAATGTACTACAGTGTGCATTTCGTCTAATGCGGGTTTTTCAGTAAATTCTAAGTTTTTCAGTGCAACTCACTCATATACAATGTACTACACTGTGCATTTCGTCTAATGCGGGTTTTTCAGTAAATTCTAAGTTTTTCAGTGCAACTCACTCATATAGAATGTACTACACTGTGCATTTCGTCTAATGCGGGTTTTTCAGTAAATTCTAAGTTTTTCAGTGCAACTCACTCATATAGAATGTACTACACTGTGCATTTCGTCTAATGCGGGTTTTTCAGTAAATTCTAAGTTTTTCCGTGCAACTCACTCATGTACAATGTACTACACTGTGCATTTCGTCTAATGCGGGTTTTTCAGTAAATTCTAAGTTTTTCAGTGCAACTCACTCATATACAATGTACTACACTGTGCATTTCGTCTAATGCGGGTTTTTCAGTAAATTCTAAGTTTTTCAGTGCAACTCACTCATATACAATGTACTACAGTGTGCATTTCGTCTAATGCGGGTTTTTCAGTAAATTCTAAGTTTTTCAGTGCAACTCACTCATATACAATGTACTACACTGTGCATTTCGTCTAATGCAGGTTTTTCAGTAAATTCTAAGTTTTTCAGTGCAACTCACTCATATAGAATGTACTACACTGTGCATTTCGTCTAATGCGGGTTTTTCAGTAAATTCTAAGTTTTTCAGTGCAACTCACTCATATACAATGTACTACACTGTGCATTTCGTCTAATGCGGGTTTTTCAGTAAATTCTAAGTTTTTCAGTGCAACTCACTCATATACAATGTACTACACTGTGCATTTCGTCTAATGCGGGTTTTTCAGTAAATTCTAAGTTTTTCAGTGCAACTCACTCATATACAATGTACTACACTGTGCATTTCGTCTAATGCGGGTTTTTCAGTAAATTCTAAGTTTTTCAGTGCAACTCACTCATATACAATGTACTACACTGTGCATTTCGTCTAATGCGGGTTTTTCAGTTAATTCTAAGTTTTTCAGTGCAACTCACTCACATACAATGTACTACACTGTGCATTTCGTCTAATGCGGGTTTTTCAGTAAATTCTAAGTTTTTCAGTGCAACTCACTCATATACAATGTACTACACTGTGCATTTCGTCTAATGCGGGTTTTTCGGTAAATTCTAAGTTTTTCAGTGTAACTCACTCATATACAATGTACTACACTGTGCATTTCGTCTAATGCGGGTTTTTCAGTAAATTCTAAGTTTTTCAGTGCAACTCACTCATATACAATGTACTACACTGTGCATTTCGTCTAATGCGGGTTTTTCAGTAAATTCTAAGTTTTTCAGTGCAACTCACTCATATACAATGTACTACTCTGTGCATTTCGTCTAATGCGGGTTTTTCGGTAAATTCTAAGTTTTTCAGTGCAACTCACTTATATACAATGTACTACACTGTGCATTTCGTCTAATGCGGGTTTTTCGGTAAATTCTAAGTTTTTCAGTGCAACTCACTCATATACAATGTACTACACTGTGCATTTCGTCTAATGCGGGTTTTTCAGTAAATTCTAAGTTTTTCAGTGCAACTCACTCATATACAATGTACTACACTGTGCATTTCGTCTAATGCGGGTTTTTCGGTAAATTCTAAGTTTTTCAGTGCAACTCACTCATATGCAATGTACTACACTGTGCATTTCGTCTTATGCGGGTTTTTCAGTAAATTCTAAGTTTTTCAGTGCAACTCACTCATATACAATGTACTACACTGTGCATTTCGTCTAATGCGGGTTTTTCAGTAAATTCTAAGTTTTTCAGTGCAACTCACTCATATACAATGTACTACACTGTGCATTTCGTCAAATGCGGGTTTTTCGGTAAATTCTAAGTTTTTCAGTGCAACTCACTCATGTACAATGTACTACACTGTGCATTTCGTCTAATGCGGGTTTTTCGGTAAATTCTAAGTTTTTCAGTGCAACTCACTCATATACAATGTACTACACTGTGCATTTCGTCTAATGCGGGTTTTTCGGTAAATTCTAAGTTTTTCAGTGCAACTCACTCATATACAATGTACTACACTGTGCATTTCGTCTAATGCGAGTTTTTCAGTAAATTCTAAGTTTTTCAGTGCAACTCACTCATATACAATGTACTACACTGTGCATTTCGTCTAATGCGGGTTTTTCAGTAAATTCTAAGTTTTTCAGTGCAACTCACTCATATACAATGTACTACACTGTGCATTTCGTCTAATGCGGGTTTTTCAGTAAATTCTAAGTTTTTCAGTGCAACTCACTCATATACAATGTACTACACTGTGCATTTCGTTTAATGCGGGTTTTCAGTAAATTCTAAGTTTTTCAGTGCAACTCACTCATATACAATGTACTACACTGTGCATTTCGTCTAATGCGGGTTTTTCGGTAAATTCTAAGTTTTTCAGTGCAACTCACTCATATACAATGTACTACACTGTGCATTTCGTCTAATGCGGGTTTTTCAGTAAATTCTAAGTTTTTCAGTGCAACTCACTCATATACAATGTACTACACTGTGCATTTCGTCTAATGCGGGTTTTTCGGTAAATTCTAAGTTTTTCAGTGCAACTCACTCATATACAATGTACTACACTGTGCATTTCGTCTAATGCGGGTTTTTCAGTAAATTCTAAGTTTTTCAGTGCAACTCACTCATATACAATGTACTACACTGTGCATTTCGTCTAATGCGGGTTTTTCGGTAAATTCTAAGTTTTTCAGTGTAACTCACTCATATACAATGTACTACACTGTGCATTTCGTCTAATGCGGGTTTTTCAGTAAATTCTAAGTTTTTCAGTGCAACTCACTCATATACAATGTACTACACTGTGCATTTCGTCTAATGCGGGTTTTTCAGTAAATTCTAAGTTTTTCAGTGCAACTCACTCATATACAATGTACTACACTGTGCATTTCGTCTAATGCGGGTTTTTCGGTAAATTCTAAGTTTTTCAGTGCAACTCACTTATATACAATGTACTACACTGTGCATTTCGTCTAATGCGGGTTTTTCGGTAAATTCTAAGTTTTTCAGTGCAACTCACTCATATACAATGTACTACACTGTGCATTTCGTCTAATGCGGGTTTTTCAGTAAATTCTAAGTTTTTCAGTGCAACTCACTCATATACAATGTACTACACTGTGCATTTCGTCTAATGCGGGTTTTTCGGTAAATTCTAAGTTTTTCAGTGCAACTCACTCATATGCAATGTACTACACTGTGCATTTCGTCTTATGCGGGTTTTTCAGTAAATTCTAAGTTTTTCAGTGCAACTCACTCATATACAATGTACTACACTGTGCATTTCGTCTAATGCGGGTTTTTCAGTAAATTCTAAGTTTTTCAGTGCAACTCACTCATATACAATGTACTACACTGTGCATTTCGTCAAATGCGGGTTTTTCGGTAAATTCTAAGTTTTTCAGTGCAACTCACTCATGTACAATGTACTACACTGTGCATTTCGTCTAATGCGGGTTTTTCGGTAAATTCTAAGTTTTTCAGTGCAACTCACTCATATACAATGTACTACACTGTGCATTTCGTCTAATGCGGGTTTTTCGGTAAATTCTAAGTTTTTCAGTGCAACTCACTCATATACAATGTACTACACTGTGCATTTCGTCTAATGCGAGTTTTTCAGTAAATTCTAAGTTTTTCAGTGCAACTCACTCATATACAATGTACTACACTGTGCATTTCGTCTAATGCGGGTTTTTCAGTAAATTCTAAGTTTTTCAGTGCAACTCACTCATATACAATGTACTACACTGTGCATTTCGTCTAATGCGGGTTTTTCAGTAAATTCTAAGTTTTTCAGTGCAACTCACTCATATACAATGTACTACACTGTGCATTTCGTTTAATGCGGGTTTTCAGTAAATTCTAAGTTTTTCAGTGCAACTCACTCATATACAATGTACTACACTGTGCATTTCGTCTAATGCGGGTTTTTCGGTAAATTCTAAGTTTTTCAGTGCAACTCACTCATATACAATGTACTACACTGTGCATTTCGTCTAATGCGGGTTTTTCAGTAAATTCTAAGTTTTTCAGTGCAACTCACTCATATACAATGTACTACACTGTGCATTTCGTCTAATGCGGGTTTTTCGGTAAATTCTAAGTTTTTCAGTGCAACTCACTCATATACAATGTACTACACTGTGCATTTCGTCTAATGCGGGTTTTTCAGTAAATTCTAAGTTTTTCAGTGCAACTCACTCATATACAATGTACTACACTGTGCATTTCGTCTAATGCGGGTTTTTCAGTAAATTCTAAGTTTTTCAGTGCAACTCACTCATATACAATGTACTACACTGTGCATTTCGTCTAATGCGGGTTTTTCAGTAAATTCTAAGTTTTTCAGTGCAACTCACTCATATACAATGTACTACACTGTGCATTTCGTCTAATGCGGGTTTTCAGTAAATTCTAAGTTTTTCAGTGCAACTCACTCATATACAATGTACTACACTGTGCATTTCGTCTAATGCGGGTTTTTCAGTAAATTCTAAGTTTTTCAGTGCAACTCACTCACATACAATGTACTACACTGTGCATTTCGTCTAATGCGGGTTTTCAGTAAATTCTAAGTTTTTCAGTGCAACTCACTCATATACAATGTACTACACTGTGCATTTCGTCTAATGCGGGTTTTTCAGTAAATTCTAAGTTTTTCAGTGCAACTCACTCATATACAATGTACTACACTGTGCATTTCGTCTAATGCGGGTTTTTCAGTAAATTCTAATTTTTTCAGTGCAACTCACTCATATACAATGTACTACACTGTGCATTTCGTCTAATGCAGGTTTTTCAGTAAATTCTAAGTTTTTCAGTGCAACTCACTCATATACAATGTACTACACTGTGCATTTCGTCTAATGCGGGTTTTTCGGTAAATTCTAGTTTTTCAGTGCAACTCACTCATATACAATGTACTACACTGTGCAGTGCGTCTAATGCGGGTTTTTCGGTAAATTCTAAGTTTTTCAGTGCAACTCACTCATATACAATGTACTACACTGTGCATTTCGTCTAATGCGGGTTTTTCAGTAAATTCTAAGTTTTTCAGTGCAACTCACTCATATACAATGTACTACAGTGTGCATTTCGTCTAATGCGGGTTTTTCAGTAAATTCTAAGTTTTTCAGTGCAACTCACTCATATAGAATGTACTACACTGTGCATTTCGTCTAATGCGGGTTTTTCAGTAAATTCTAAGTTTTTCAGTGCAACTCACTCATATAGAATGTACTACACTGTGCATTTCGTCTAATGCGGGTTTTTCAGTAAATTCTAAGTTTTTCAGTGCAACTCACTCATATAGAATGTACTACACTGTGCATTTCGTCTAATGCGGGTTTTTCAGTAAATTCTAAGTTTTTCAGTGCAACTCACTCATGTACAATGTACTACACTGTGCATTTCGTCTAATGCGGGTTTTTCAGTAAATTCTAAGTTTTTCAGTGCAACTCACTCATATACAATGTACTACACTGTGCATTTCGTCTAATGCGGGTTTTTCAGTAAATTCTAAGTTTTTCAGTGCAACTCACTCATATACAATGTACTACAGTGTGCATTTCGTCTAATGCGGGTTTTTCAGTAAATTCTAAGTTTTTCAGTGCAACTCACTCATATACAATGTACTACACTGTGCATTTCGTCTAATGCGGGTTTTTCAGTAAATTCTAAGTTTTTCAGTGCAACTCACTCATATACAATGTACTACACTGTGCATTTCGTCTAATGCGGGTTTTTCAGTAAATTCTAAGTTTTTCAGTGCAACTCACTCATATACAATGTACTACACTGTGCATTTCGTCTAATGCAGGTTTTTCAGTAAATTCTAAGTTTTTCAGTGCAACTCACTCATATACAATGTACTACACTGTGCATTTCGTCTAATGCGGGTTTTTCAGTAAATTCTAAGTTTTTCAGTGCAACTCACTCATATACAATGTACTACACTGTGCATTTCGTCTAATGCGGGTTTTTCAGTAAATTCTAAGTTTTTCAGTGCAACTCACTCATATACAATGTACTACACTGTGCATTTCGTCTAATGCGGGTTTTTCGGTAAATTCTAAGTTTTTCAGTGCAACTCACTCATATACAATGTACTACACTGTGCATTTCGTCTAATGCGGGTTTTTCAGTAAATTCTAAGTTTTTCAGTGCAACTCACTCATATACAATGTACTACACTGTGCATTTCGTCTAATGCGGGTTTTTCAGTAAATTCTAAGTTTTTCAGTGCAACTCACTCATATACAATGTACTACACTGTGCATTTCGTCTAATGCGGGTTTTTCAGTAAATTCTAAGTTTTTCAGTGCACTCACTCATATACAATGTACTACACTGTGCATTTCGTCTAATGCGGGTTTTTCGGTAAATTCTAAGTTTTTCAGTGCAACTCACTCATATACAATGTACTACACTGTGCATTTCGTCTAATGCGGGTTTTTCGGTAAATTCTAAGTTTTTCAGTGCAACTCACTCATATACAATGTACTACACTGTGCATTTCGTCTAATGCGGGTTTTTCAGTAAATTCTGAGTTTTTTCAGTGCAACTCACTCATATACAATGTACTACACTGTGCATTTCGTCTAATGCGGGTTTTTCAGTAAATTCTAAGTTTTTCAGTGCAACTCACTCATATACAATGTACTACACTGTGCATTTCGTCTAATGCGGGTTTTTCAGTAAATTCTAAGTTTTTCAGTGCAACTCACTCATATACAATGTACTACAGTGTGCATTTCGTCTAATGCGGGTTTTTCAGTAAATTCTAAGTTTTTCAGTGCAACTCACTCATATACAATGTACTACACTGTGCATTTCGTCTAATGCGGGTTTTTCAGTAAATTCTAAGTTTTTCAGTGCAACTCACTCATATACAATGTACTACACTGTGCATTTCGTCTAATGCGGGTTTTTCAGTAAATTCTAAGTTTTTCAGTGCAACTCACTCATATACAATGTACTACACTGTGCATTTCGTCTAATGCAGGTTTTTCAGTAAATTCTAAGTTTTTCAGTGCAACTCACTCATATACAATGTACTACACTGTGCATTTCGTCTAATGCGGGTTTTTTCGGTAAATTCTAAGTTTTTCAGTGCACTCACTCATATACAATGTACTACACTGTGCAGTTCGTCTAATGCGGGTTTTTCGGTAAATTCTAAGTTTTTCAGTGCAACTCACTCATATACAATGTACTACACTGTGCATTTCGTCTAATGCGGGTTTTTCAGTAAATTCTAAGTTTTTCAGTGCAACTCACTCATATACAATGTACTACACTGTGCATTTCGTCTAATGCGGGTTTTTCGGTAAATTCTAAGTTTTTCAGTGCACTCACTCATATACAATGTACTACACTGTGCAGTTCGTCTAATGCGGGTTTTTCGGTAAATTCTAAGTTTTTCAGTGCAACTCACTCATATACAATGTACTACACTGTGCATTTCGTCTAATGCGGGTTTTTCAGTAAATTCTAAGTTTTTCAGTGCAACTCACTCATATACAATGTACTACACTGTGCATTTCGTCTAATGCGGGTTTTTCGGTAAATTCTAAGTTTTTCAGTGCAACTCACTCATATACAATGTACTACACTGTGCATTTCTTCTAATGCGGGTTTTTCGGTAAATTCTAAGTTTTTCAGTGCAACTCACTCATATACAATGTACTACACTGTGCATTTCGTCTAATGCGGGTTTTTCAGTAAATTCTGAGTTTTTCAGTGCAACTCACTCATATACAATGTACTACACTGTGCATTTCGTCTAATGCGGGTTTTTCAGTAAATTCTAAGTTTTTCAGTGCAACTCACTCATATACAATGTACTACACTGTGCATTTCGTCTAATGCGGGTTTTTCGGTAAATTCTAAGTTTTTCAGTGTAACTCACTCATATACAATGTACTACACTGTGCATTTCGTCTAATGCGGGTTTTTCAGTAAATTCTAAGTTTTTTCAGTGCAACTCACTCATATAGAATGTACTACACTGTGCATTTCGTCTAATGCGGGTTTTTCAGTAAATTCTAAGTTTTTCAGTGCAACTCACTCATATAGAATGTACTACACTGTGCATTTCGTCTAATGCGGGTTTTTCAGTAAATTCTAAGTTTTTCAGTGCAACTCACTCATGTACAATGTACTACACTGTGCATTTCGTCTAATGCGGGTTTTTCAGTAAATTCTAAGTTTTTCAGTGCAACTCACTCATATACAATGTACTACACTGTGCATTTCGTCTAATGCGGGTTTTTCAGTAAATTCTAAGTTTTTCAGTGCAACTCACTCATATACAATGTACTACACTGTGCATTTCGTCTAATGCGGGTTTTTCAGTAAATTCTAAGTTTTTCAGTGCAACTCACTCATATACAATGTACTACACTGTGCATTTCGTCTAATGCAGGTTTTTCAGTAAATTCTAAGTTTTTCAGTGCAACTCACTCATATACAATGTACTACACTGTGCATTTCGTCTAATGCGGGTTTTTCAGTAAATTCTAAGTTTTTCAGTGCAATTCACTCATATACAATGTACTACACTGTGCATTTCGTCTAATGCGGGTTTTTCAGTAAATTCTAAGTTTTTCAGTGCAACTCACTCATATACAATGTACTACACTGTGCATTTCGTCTAATGCGGGTTTTTCGGTAAATTCTAAGTTTTTCAGTGCACTCACTCATATACAATGTACTACACTGTGCAGTTCGTCTAATGCGGGTTTTTCGGTAAATTCTAAGTTTTTCAGTGCAACTCACTTATATACAATGTACTACACTGTGCATTTCGTCTAATGCGGGTTTTTCAGTAAATTCTAAGTTTTTCAGTGCAACTCACTCATATACAATGTACTACACTGTGCATTTCGTCTAATGCGGGTTTTTCGGTAAATTCTAAGTTTTTCAGTGCAACTCACTCATATACAATGTACTACACTGTGCATTTCGTCTAATGCGGGTTTTTCGGTAAATTCTAAGTTTTTCAGTGGCAACTCACTCATATACAATGTACTACACTGTGCATTTCGTCTAATGCGGGTTTTTCAGTAAATTCTAAGTTTTTCAGTGCAACTCACTCATATACAATGTACTACACTGTGCATTTCGTCTAATGCGGGTTTTTCAGTAAATTCTAAGTTTTTCAGTGCAACTCACTCATATACAATGTACTACACTGTGCATTTCGTCTAATGCGGGTTTTTTCGGTAAATTCTAAGTTTTTCAGTGTAACTCACTCATATACAATGTACTACACTGTGCATTTCGTCTAATGCGGGTTTTTCAGTAAATTCTAAGTTTTTCAGTGCAACTCACTCATATACAATGTACTACACTGTGCATTTCGTCTAATGCGGGTTTTTCAGTAAATTCTAAGTTTTTCAGTGCAACTCACTCATATAGAATGTACTACACTGTGCATTTCGTCTAATGCGGGTTTTTCAGTAAATTCTAAGTTTTTCAGTGTAACTCACTCATGTACAATGTACTACACTGTGCATTTCGTCTAATGCGGGTTTTTCGGTAAATTCTAAGTTTTTCAGTGCAACTCACTCATATACAATGTACTACACTGTGCATTTCGTCTAATGCGGGTTTTTCAGTAAATTCTAAGTTTTTCAGTGCAACTCACTCATATAGAATGTACTACACTGTCCATTTCGTCTAATGCGGGTTTTTTCTGTAAATTCTAAGTTTTTCAGTGTAACTCACTCATGTACAATGTACTACACTGTGCAGTTCGTCTAATGCGGGTTTTTCGGTAAATTCTAAGTTTTTCAGTGCAACTCACTCATATACAATGTACTACACTGTGCATTTCGTCTAATGCGGGTTTTTCAGTAAATTCTAAGTTTTTCAGTGCAACTCACTCATATACAATGTACTACACTGTGCATTTAGTCTAATGCGGGTTTTTCAGTAAATTCTAAGTTTTTCAGTGCAACTCACTCATATACAATGTACTACACTGTGCATTTCGTCTAATGCGGGTTTTTCGGTAAATTCTAAGTTTTTCAGTGCAACTCACTCATATACAATGTACTACACTGTGCATTTCGTCTAATGCGGGTTTTTCAGTAAATTCTAAGTTTTTCAGTGCAACTCACTCATATACAATGTACTACACTGTGCATTTCGTCTAATGCGGGTTTTTCAGTAAATTCTAAGTTTTTCAGTGCAACTCACTCATATACAATGTACTACACTGTGCATTTCGTCTAATGCGGGTTTTTCAGTAAATTCTAAGTTTTTCAGTGCAACTCACTCATACACAATGTACTACACTGTGCATTTCGTCTAATGCGGGTTTTTCAGTAAATTCTAAGTTTTTCAGTGCAACTCACTCATATACAATGTACTACACTGTGCATTTCGTCTAATGCGGGTTTTTCAGTAAATTCTAAGTTTTTCAGTGCAACTCACTCATATACAATGTACTACACTGTGCATTTCGTCTAATGCGGGTTTTTCGGTAAATTCTAAGTTTTTCAGTGCAACTCACTCATATACAATGTACTACACTGTGCATTTCGTCTAATGCGAGTTTTTCAGTAAATTCTAAGTTTTTCAGTGCAACTCACTCATATACAATGTACTACACTGTGCATTTCGTCTAATGCGGGTTTTTCAGTAAATTCTAAGTTTTTCAGTGCAACTCACTCATATACAATGTACTACACTGTGCATTTCGTCTAATGCGGGTTTTTCAGTAAATTCTAAGTTTTTCAGTGCAACTCACTCATATACAATGTACTACACTGTGCATTTCGTTTAATGCGGGTTTTCAGTAAATTCTAAGTTTTTCAGTGCAACTCACTCATATACAATGTACTACACTGTGCATTTCGTCTAATGCGAGTTTTTCGGTAAATTCTAAGTTTTTCAGTGCAACTCACTCATATACAATGTACTACACTGTGCATTTCGTCTAATGCGGGTTTTTCGGTAAATTCTAAGTTTTTCAGTGCAACTCACTCATATACAATATACTACACTGTGCATTTCGTCTAATGCGGGTTTTTCAGTAAATTCTAAGTTTTTCAGTGCAACTCACTCATATACAATGTACTACACTGTGCATTTCGTCTAATGCGGGTTTTTCAGTAAATTCTAAGTTTTTCAGTGCAACTCACTCATATACAATGTACTACACTGTGCATTTCGTCTAATGCGGGTTTTTCGGTAAATTCTAAGTTTTTCAGTGTAACTCACTCATATACAATGTACTACACTGTGCATTTCGTCTAATGCGGGTTTTTCAGTAAAATTCTAAGTTTTTCAGTGCAACTCTCTCATATACAATGTACTACACTGTGCATTTCGTCTAATGCGGGTTTTTCAGTAAATTCTAAGTTTTTCAGTGCAACTCACTCATATACTATGTACTACACTGTGCATTTCGTCTAATGCGGGTTTTTCAGTAAATTCTAAGTTTTTCAGTGCAACTCACTCATATACAATGTACTACACTGTGCATTTCGTCTAATGCGGGTTTTTCAGTAAATTCTAAGTTTTTCAGTGCAACTCACTCATATAGAATGTACTACACTGTGCATTTCGTCTAATGCGGGTTTTTCAGTAAATTCTAAGTTTTTCAGTGCAACTCACTCATATAGAATGTACTACACTGTGCATTTCGTCTAATGCGGGTTTTTCAGTAAATTCTAAGTTTTTCAGTGCAACTCACTCATGTACAATGTACTACACTGTGCATTTCGTCTAATGCGGGTTTTTCAGTAAATTCTAAGTTTTTCAGTGCAACTCACTCATATACAATGTACTACACTGTGCATTTCGTCTAATGCGGGTTTTTCAGTAAATTCTAAGTTTTTAAGTGCAACTCACTCATATACAATGTACTACACTGTGCATTTCGTCTAATGCGGGTTTTTCAGTAAATTCTAAGTTTTTCAGTGCAACTCACTCATATACAATGTACTACACTGTGCATTTCGTCTAATGCGGGTTTTTCAGTAAATTCTAAGTTTTTCAGTGCAACTCACTCATATACAATGTACTACACTGTGCATTTCGTCTAATGCGGGTTTTTCAGTAAATTCTAAGTTTTTCAGTGCAACTCACTCATATACAATGTACTACACTGTGCATTTCGTCTAATGCGGGTTTTTCAGTAAATTCTAAGTTTTTCAGTGCAACTCACTCATATACAATGTACTACACTGTGCATTTCGTCTAATGCGGGTTTTTCGGTAAATTCTAAGTTTTTCAGTGCAACTCACTCATATACAATGTACTACACTGTGCAGTTCGTCTAATGCGGGTTTTTCGGTAAATTCTAAGTTTTTCAGTGCAACTCACTCATATACAATGTACTACACTGTGCATTTCGTCTAATGCGGGTTTTTCGGTAAATTCTAAGTTTTTCAGTGCAACTCACTCATATACAATGTACTACACTGTGCATTTCATCTAATGCGGGTTTTTCGGTAAATTCTAAGTTTTTCAGTGCAACTCACTCATATACAATGTACTACACTGTGCATTTCGTCTAATGCGGGTTTTTCGGTAAATTCTAAGTTTTTCAGTGCAACTCACTCATATACAATGTACTACACTGTGTATTTCGTCTAATGCGGGTTTTTCAGTAAATTCTAAGTTTTTCAGTGCAACTCACTCATATACAATGTACTACACTGTGCATTTCGTCTAATGCGGGTTTTTCGGTAAATTCTAAGTTTTTCAGTGTAACTCACTCATATACAATGTACTACACTGTGCATTTCGTCTAATGCGGGTTTTTCAGTAAATTCTAAGTTTTTCAGTGCAACTCACTCATATACAATGTACTACACTGTGCATTTCGTCTAATGCGGGTTTTTCAGTAAATTCTAAGTTTTTCAGTGCAACTCACTCATATACAATGTACTACACTGTGCATTTCGTCTAATGCGGGTTTGTCAGTAAATTCTAAGTTTTTCAGTGCAACTCTCTCATATACAATGTACTACACTGTGCATTTCGTCTAATGCGGGTTTTTCAGTAAATTCTAAGTTTTTCAGTGCAACTCACTCATATACTATGTACTACACTGTGCATTTCGTCTAATGCGGGTTTTTCAGTAAATTCTAAGTTTTTCAGTGCAACTCACTCATATACAATGTACTACACTGTGCATTTCGTCTAATGCGGGTTTTTCAGTAAATTCTAAGTTTTTCAGTGCAACTCACTCATATACAATGTACTACACTGTGCATTTCGTCTAATGCGGGTTTTTGCGGTAAATTCTAAGTTTTTCAGTGCAACTCACTCATATACAATGTACTACACTGTGCATTTCGTCTAATGCGGGTTTTTCAGTAAATTCTAAGTTTTTCAGTGCAACTCACTCATATACAATGTACTACAATGTGCATTTCGTCTAATGCGGGTTTTTCAGTAAATTCTAAGTTTTTCAGTGCAACTCACTCATATACAATGTACTACAATGTGCATTTCGTCTAATGCGGGTTTTTCAGTAAATTCTAAGTTTTTCAGTGCAACTCACTCATATACAATGTAATACTGTGCATTTCGTCTAATGCGGGTTTTTCAGTAAATTCTAAGTTTTTCAGTGCAACTCTCTCATATACAATGTACTACACTGTGCATTTCGTCTAATGCGGGTTTTTTCAGTAAATTCTAAATTTTTCAGTGCAACTCACTCATATACTATGTACTACACTGTGCATTTCGTCTAATGCGGGTTTTTCAGTAAATTCTAAGTTTTTCAGTTCAACTCACTCATATACTATGTACTACACTGTCCATTTCGTCTAATGCGGGTTTTTCAGTAAATTCTAAGTTTTTCAGTGCAACTCACTCATATACAATGTACTACACTGTGCATTTCGTCTAATGCGGGTTTTTCAGTAAATTCTAAGTTTTTCAGTGCAACTCACTCATATACAATGTACTACACTGTGCATTTCGTCTAATGCGGGTTTTTCGGTAAATTCTAAGTTTTTCAGTGCAACTCACTCATATACAATGTACTACACTGTGCAGTTCGTCTAATGCGGGTTTTTCGGTAAAATTCTAAGTTTTTCAGTGCAACTCACTCATATACAATGTACTAAACTGTGCATTTCATCTAATGCGGGTTTTTCAGTAAATTCTAAGTTTTTCAGTGCAACTCACTCATATACAATGTACTACACTGTGCATTTCATCTAATGCGGGTTTTTCGGTAAATTCTAAGTTTTTAAGTGCAACTCACTCATATACAATGTACTACACTGTGCATTTCGTCTAATGCGGGTTTTTCGGTAAATTCTAAGTTTTTCAGTGCAACTCACTCATATACAATGTACTACACTGTGCATTTCGTCTAATGCGGGTTTTTCTGTAAATTCTAAGTTTTTCAGTGTAACTCACTCATATACAATGTACTACACTGTGCATTTCGTCTAATGCGGGTTTTTCAGTAAATTCTAAGTTTTTCAGTGCAACTCACTCATATACAATGTACTACACTGTGCATTTCGTCTAATGCGGGTTTTTCAGTAAATTCTAAGTTTTTCAGTGCAACTCACTCATATACAATGTACTACAATGTGCATTTCGTCTAATGCGGGTTTTTCAGTAAATTCTAAGTTTTTCAGTGCAACTCACTCATATACAATGTAATACTGTGCATTTCGTCTAATGCGGGTTTTTCAGTAAATTCTAAGTTTTTCAGTGCAACTCTCTCATATACAATGTACTACACTGTGCATTTCGTCTAATGCGGGTTTTTCAGTAAATTCTAAATTTTTCAGTGCAACTCACTCATATACTATGTACTACACTGTGCATTTCGTCTAATGCGGGGTTTTTCAGTAAATTCTAAGTTTTTCAGTTCAACTCACTCATATACTATGTACTACACTGTCCATTTCGTCTAATGCGGGTTTTTCAGTAAATTCTAAGTTTTTCAGTGCAACTCACTCATATACAATGTACTACACTGTGCATTTCGTCTAATGCGGGTTTTTCAGTAAATTCTAAGTTTTTCAGTGCAACTCACTCATATACAATGTACTACACTGTGCATTTCGTCTAATGCGGGTTTTTCAGTAAATTCTAAGTTTTTCAGTGCAACTCACTCATATACAATGTACTACACTGTGCATTTCGTCTAATGCGGGTTTTTCAGTAAATTCTAAGTTTTCAGTGCAACTCACTCATATACAATGTACTACACTGTGCATTTCGTCTAATGCGGGTTTTTCAGTAAATTCTAAGTTTTTCAGTGCAACTCACTCATATACAATGTACTACACTGTGCATTTCGTCTAATGCGGGTTTTTCAGTAAATTCTAAGTTTTTCAGTGCAACTCACTCATATACAATGTACTACACTGTGCATTTCGTCTAATGCGGGTTTTCGGTAAATTCTAAGTTTTTCAGTGCAACTCACTCATATACAATGTACTACACTGTGCAGTTCGTCTAATGCGGGTTTTTCGGTAAATTCTAAGTTTTTCAGTGCAACTCACTCATATACAATGTACTACACTGTGCATTTCGTCTAATGCGGGTTTTTCGGTAAATTCTAAGTTTTTCAGTGCAACTCACTCATATACAATGTACTACACTGTGCATTTCATCTAATGCGGGTTTTTCGGTAAATTCTAAGTTTTTCAGTGCAACTCACTCATATACAATGTACTACACTGTGCATTTCGTCTAATGCGGGTTTTTTCGGTAAATTCTAAGTTTTTCAGTGCAACTCACTCATATACAATGTACTACACTGTGTATTTCGTCTAATGCGGGTTTTTCAGTAAATTCTAAGTTTTTCAGTGCAACTCACTCATATACAATGTACTACACTGTGCATTTCGTCTAATGCGGGTTTTTCGGTAAATTCTAAGTTTTTCAGTGTAACTCACTCATATACAATGTACTACACTGTGCATTTCGTCTAATGCGTGTTTTTCAGTAAATTCTAAGTTTTTCAGTGCAACTCACTCATATACAATGTACTACACTGTGCATTTCGTCTAATGCGGGTTTTTCAGTAAATTCTAAGTTTTTCAGTGCAACTCACTCATATACAATGTACTACACTGTGCATTTCGTCTAATGCGGGTTTGTCAGTAAATTCTAAGTTTTTCAGTGCAACTCTCTCATATACAATGTACTACACTGTGCATTTCGTCTAATGCGGGTTTTTCAGTAAATTCTAAGTTTTTCAGTGCAACTCACTCATATACTATGTACTACACTGTGCATTTCGTCTAATGCGGGTTTTTCAGTAAATTCTAAGTTTTTCAGTGCAACTCACTCATATACAATGTACTACACTGTGCATTTCGTCTAATGCGGGTTTTTCAGTAAATTCTAAGTTTTTCAGTGCAACTCACTCATATACAATGTACTACACTGTGCATTTCGTCTAATGCGGGTTTTTGCGGTAAATTCTAAGTTTTTCAGTGCAACTCACTCATATACAATGTACTACACTGTGCATTTCGTCTAATGCGGGTTTTTCAGTAAATTCTAAGTTTTTCAGTGCAACTCACTCATATACAATGTACTACAATGTGCATTTCGTCTAATGCGGGTTTTTCAGTAAATTCTAAGTTTTTCAGTGCAACTCACTCATATACAATGTACTACAATGTGCATTTCGTCTAATGCGGGTTTTTCAGTAAATTCTAAGTTTTTCAGTGCAACTCACTCATATACAATGTAATACTGTGCATTTCGTCTAATGCGGGTTTTTCAGTAAATTCTAAGTTTTTCAGTGCAACTCTCTCATATACAATGTACTACACTGTGCATTTCGTCTAATGCGGGTTTTTCAGTAAATTCTAAATTTTTCAGTGCAACTCACTCATATACTATGTACTACACTGTGCATTTCGTCTAATGCGGGTTTTTCAGTAAATTCTAAGTTTTTCAGTTCAACTCACTCATATACTATGTACTACACTGTCCATTTCGTCTAATGCGGGTTTTTCAGTAAATTCTAAGTTTTTCAGTGCAACTCACTCATATACAATGTACTACACTGTGCATTTCGTCTAATGCGGGTTTTTCAGTAAATTCTAAGTTTTTCAGTGCAACTCACTCATATACAATGTACTACACTGTGCATTTCGTCTAATGCGGGTTTTTCGGTAAATTCTAAGTTTTTCAGTGCAACTCACTCATATACAATGTACTACACTGTGCATTTCGTCTAATGCGGGTTTTTCGGTAAATTCTAAGTTTTTCAGTGCAACTCACTCATATACAATGTACTAAACTGTGCATTTCATCTAATGCGGGTTTTTCAGTAAATTCTAAGTTTTTCAGTGCAACTCACTCATATACAATGTACTACACTGTGCATTTCATCTAATGCGGGTTTTTCGGTAAATTCTAAGTTTTTAAGTGCAACTCACTCATATACAATGTACTACACTGTGCATTTCGTCTAATGCGGGTTTTTCGGTAAATTCTAAGTTTTTCAGTGCAACTCACTCATATACAATGTACTACACTGTGCATTTCGTCTAATGCGGGTTTTTCTGTAAATTCTAAGTTT